>NC_056705.1:23634361-23650178 GCF_018831695.1 Puntigrus tetrazona | reverse complement strand
GAGACGTGTAACACAGCTGTCTGGGTGTAGTGTAGTGTAGTCTAATGTATCACAGGTATGTTTTTTAAATATAAGTACAATGTAAAAGCACATACAGTATGTGCACAATAAGTGCATTGTGCCAAATGATTAATTTAAATGTAAGTATGTAATAGTTAAGGGCACATAATATAAAGAGGGACAAAGTTTCCCCGACTGACCGTCACATAAATGGCCAAACCCCCTTTAAAATAGTGGTCCAATGTTATTAATTCCTTGTGTACACTGTACATGTTCTTTGTTCATAATAACTTCTTATATATCCAAATATTAAACACATTTTAACTCTCCATTTTATTACTCTTTTAAAGCTTGTTTGTCTTATTTTGAGCAATTTTAAATACGTTAAGTGACTATAAAATGTGCGCCCTGGCTCCTTGGTTGAGAACCAGTTAAAATCCATCCAAAAGACTAAAAGCTAAAAGACCAGCTAAGATCAGAGACATATTAGGTTGATTTTACCTACATTTTTTTTATGAAAACAATTTATAATTTGTCGTTTTTATTAAGTTGTCACAAAACTAAGAATTTGTTTATGTTGCCCAAAAGGTCCTGTAGAACTACAAATGTATACCACATGATACTTTGACACAGGATGCATGTTAGGAAACATAAAACAACAGAAGTAAATTTTAAAAAAAGATATTTAACAAATATTTGTTAGATAGCAATATTTTTTGTCCCGTACACCTCCACGCTACCACCCAGGTGTGCGCGGGGTGTTCACTGGGACACCTTTTTTTGCCTTTGTATCCTTTTTAAGAGCGAGTGCTTGTGTTCGTGTATTCAAAGGCGTTATGCCGGTCCTGGCGGTGCTCTGAGTGCGCATGTGTGCGAGGAGTGAAGAGCTGTTCTGGTGTTGGCGTCCTCTCAAAGCCATCTGCTGTGGGTGCCTGATTATGCGCGCTGAAAACCATAATTGCTCTCTGCTCAGGGAAGCGCTTCCCACTACACGACCTTCATTGGAGTTGACACTGCATTAAAATAACATGCTGGCTCCATATCTCTCTTTCTCAGCCCTGCAATTATATATTTGACAAAAGGGAAGAGAGAGGCTGAAGAAAGGCCTAGAGAGGGAGTATTTTGGCTCTTTGTCTTGTCTTGATGACTGCTTGATGGAGCATGGGCTTTCCTGATGCACACGTTCAGGTGACGATTAGCTTTGCTCACTTATTCAGCTATTAAAAGGTCAGGAAGCGGGCCGTTTTCCTCCGTCTGTCTAAGAGAAGCTCCGAAGCCTGGTTTTCCTCTGCACAAACCGACGCTGTGAGCTGTGTAGGCTGCAGGTGGTCTATTATCGCATGTTGCTACATTACCAGACTGTAACACATTATCGCTCGCTTTTTCTGCGACTCTCTCCATTTATTGCAGCTTCTCGTGATCCAAATATAGCTCAGCTCCCCAAACATGCCCTGCTTCTAGTCATAGGGCCGCATTTGTGTAAATGTTTTTGCATGGAGTTTCAGGATAAGAATGGGTGTTAGTGTGTCCTGTTGTGCAGATTGACTTTAATATGTAGCCCCTCATGAAAATGCATGTTCTCCTCGGACGCGGCTTGAAATATCAGATATGCAAAGCGTTTTTCTCTCTCTCTTTTTGTCTCTGCCCTCCATCTTCATTGCCCCCCCTGACAGCTTGTAATTGAAGTGGCTTTAGTAGATAAGAGAGGTCAACCTGTAGTGCCTGTGAAAATAGCATTTGGAGAGGACTCAGCAGATCGCTCCATTTCTGCAGACCGTTCCATTTGCATCCCTGTGGGAGGGGCGCAATATTAGAGGAAGATAAGACGCAGTATTTCCTTTTTGCCTCCGGCTCCTCTCTTCATCCTGCTCAATGTCGCGGGAAAGACACAAATAAATGGGGTACTGAGGTGTTCTGTATCATTTGCATGTCTGCATGGGGCAGAAACAGACCTCGTCTTCCTGCATGCTGACGTCCTCTCTTAAAGAAATGCCTGAAGTGATGTGTTAAGACACGATGACAAGAAAAACCTTTCTTTTTTGTTTTTTGATTTTGTTTTTTGGAGTAGTTAGACAAAAGAAAGAACGAGAAACAGCTGCACCATGCGTTTCATTTGGAAATTGGTTGATACTTTTAGTACAAAAAAGCATAAATTTCATTTATCAGTAAAATTTAATTAAATAAGCATTGACTTTGGAATCACCCAGAATTTTAAAGTGGCAACCGGAAAATGTAGCAGCGACAAATCCTATTTTTTTTCCATATTATAACATACATATTTTGAAACCATTTTTTTTGAATGGAGGCACATCTGAATGTGAGCTTGCAATCAACGGAGAGGTTTATGTGAATTAAACATTTTAGCGTCTATCGTTTATTAGATCGAGTTATGAAGGCCGTTTAATTTATTTATTTTTTTTGGGAAAACGAGCATAGATGAATTGTTCACAATAAGATGCATTTATAAAAAATGTATACAAAAAAGTCCATTTCATGGCAGCTTACTGCTATTCAAAATAAAACCATATTGCAAGTGTACAGCAAAATATGTGCTGCAATTTAATTGAATAAATAATGTAATATTGATCTGTTTATTAAATTATAATAGGAGAACATGTTTTTGACATGGAAAGGTCTTTATAAAATTGCCTCGCAGGCAACATGACTGCGTCTAATCCTGCTCCATGCGGGAGACTGCGGATGTGTGTGGGTCATGTGAATGTCAGCCTGTCAGTATATAGATGCTGTACTATATGTTGCCTACGGCTCCATCAGTACCTGGTTCTACGTTCATATATATGTTCAAGAACGTCAGCTCCTTGAGGTGCGCTTGTTGGAGAGCACATGTCAAACCCGATGTGTGCGGCGGAGGAATCCAAGATGCATTTCTGCAACAAAAACATAACGGGAAATTGTGGAAACTGGCACAGTACCAAGGGAAAGTTCAGTGTTAGAAATCATGCGAAGTTGCATCATTAAATAGCTGGAAGCTGATCTGACAGAGACTATTACAGTGCTATTACTTACAGGCTGCTGTTAGAAGAACTAAAGCGGTCAGACATGCTACAACTGCAAGTATTGCTATTTAGTAATCCCGAGCTGGAAGGAGCACACGGGCTATTTTTATCACTGACTATGTAATTAAGTCGAGCACTCATGACAGAGTAATCAATGAGTCTGTGACTGGCCTGTGACTCACTGAACACACTTAAATGGGCCTGAAATGAGGATGAACCGTAGGTATGTATTTGCACTACAACCCTCAATTATGGCAATGAAAGTCAGCGAATAGTGATGCTGATGTGACTCGGCACCGTATCATGTGGAAAAATCCGACATATAGCGGTATATCTTGTGAATAGATATCATCGGGATGCTCCTGAGCAGATAGTGTAGGGCTTGACAGCGCTCAGTCAAAGCCTCGGGCTCTTTTTGCATGGTCGGTGAGATATAAAGTCCTTTTGAAAAGGAAAATAATCCCTTCTTATATCCGTCTGGCACATCGCTTTTTTTCCCCTTCTTAACTGATTTGCCATTTCGCTTACGACCGGCATGCTTTCCACAGTTACTAGGTGGGAAACGGCAAACCTACAGCTAAAAATACATTGTCATAAGTGACCCTTATAGAACGGGAGAGCCAATTCACAAGTGTTTCACAGAGGGACCCGGTGCGTGAGTCACTCGTACCAGCTGAGAATAGACATGGTTTTTGCCATCGCCGAGACAGGATAATCACTGAGCGCGCGCACGCACACATGCTCACTTTCCAGGCTTGGCAGTGTGTGTTATTATCAGTCTCGGGCAGCAAGTGTCTGGTGTTGGCTCTATCTGTGATCGNTCTCTCTCTCTCTCTCTCTCTCTCTCTCTTTGCGTCTGTCCTTTTCCTCTCCTGATGTATCAAACGCCATTGTATTGTGCTTGCATTCGACTCGGTTAACTGGCACGGTTAACCTGTGAGACGCAGCTTTCTCTATCAGGACCGTGAAGTTACAGCATGTCGCTAACTTTGATTGTTGGTGTGTTGCAGAAAGCAGATGACCGGGAGAAGAGGCAGGAGGCCCATCGCTTCCATTTTGATGCCATGTGAGACACCGGAGGAAGCGTTGCGGGCAAACGCCGAGAAGATCGGGGCTTTCATTTCAGTGGTTTATTTATTGTCACTTTTCTTCCACACTGGAGCATTTGTATGCATTTAATAATGTCTGAAATCAGAAGAATCCATCTAAATATGAATATTTTGAACAGTGATGTCTCTGCGGATCTGTTGACTTCTGAAGAGAAGAGGTATGTTTCTGTCAAGTTTGTTTACATGATCCTAAACTCATAATGATGTTTGCACACTGAGAAGAGAGACAAGTATTTTGTGCCATTTTTGTACTTCGGTTTGGGATAAACATGTTGTTTTGAAACTCTTTGGTTTTCTGTATTGTTAAAGTGAATGGTAAATGTCAAGTGGGCAGAAACAGAAAACCCGTAAATCGTTTTTCGTTCGTTTCGAGTTTTCCTTTTTGAAGGACTTAAGTAATTGTCGGCGTCTACGNTTTGCACACTGAGAAGAGAGACAAGTATTTTGTGCCATTTTTGTACTTCGGTTTGGGATAAACGTGTTGTTTTGAAACTCTTTGGTTTTCTGTATTGTTAAAGTGAATGGTAAATGTCAAGTGGGCAGAAACAGAAAACCTGTAAATCGTTTTTCGTTCGTTTCGAGTTTTCCTTTTTGAAGGACTTAAGTAATTGTCGGCGTCTGCATCAACAAATATGACCGTGTGATAGTTCTTTCACATCACTGAACCTCTTTACTAAATAAACCCTTTGAATGTAAGCGCTTCCTGAGGCCCCCTGTTAACAAAGGTGTCCTCTGCAAACTGTGTTTAATAGGAATTTAGCTGTATGGAGTCATTGTTTCGCAATAAAGTATTGCATTAAACCTCAACAATCAGTGCCAACCACATCCAAATGATTCCCCAAAGAGTTCAGTGTTTCTATTCATTAACTTGACACTGGATATCAACGTTATGTAGGAAATCAAGTCCCCAAGCTTTATTTCCCACAGTCAATATAAAGCAAGTAGGTTGCTGTTTCTGCACTCTCTTCTGTTTGCATTCTAGTAATTCCCTCTGTGTTTGTCTTCTTTCCGACTGCAAGGCACTGTTATCGATACTTAAACTCTGGGGGGGGGTCCATTGTCGTGTACGCCTTCGGGTACTTTTCCTTGATTTCTAAGTGGTATTATTTATTTTACTTGTTTTTTAAAACACTGGAAATGAATAACGTGCTGCAGAAGAATGTTCGGTGTGAAGGGTTTTGTTTTAGCTGTATATATCTGACAGGTGCTCTGATCCATGCATTGATTTATATGCTAATCTCTTTTACCTTTAAAAATGGTGTTGTTATGGTGCACCATATGCACATTAATTAAGTGATTTCACTATCAAAGGCTAAATCGATTGACAAGCCACAATAATACAGCCGCATACTAGACCTGCATGTTAACTGGCATGCAATTATTTGCAGATGGTTTTCACTAATTGTTTCTGGTCAGGTGCATATTGGTCCTAACAGGTTGTGCATCTGTGCTCTGTTTTAATTATTGACGAATCACTCTCAGATGTTTTTTTTGGTTGCGTTGAAATGCTGTTTGTCAGTAGATGTCTTTTGGAATGTTGTATTGAAAATAAACACCGATGCTTTTACTACGGCGTGCGTTTGCGTCAAGTTGTTTTGGGTTGATTTGAAATTCACTTACAGTTCGGATACATCTCCGGAAGATACAGCAGAAGATAGTAGTCACTGACGACAACTTCATCACGTCTTGTACCCCAAAAAGGTCGCGTATTTATGAAGAGGGGTGTTTGTTATCACTAGACTAGACACGGTCGTCAAATGACTTAAATAAAATCATAACCGGAGGCTGTTGTTTGCCTACATCGTCCCTAGTCAAAAAGAGCAGCCTTACAGTAAATTACTCAACTCTTCAATAAAGAATAAATCAATACACTTGATGCTGGGGCCGTGGCGAATCACGTCACCTTAAGTTGACCGCGTCGTACTCTCGTGAAGTGCGCGTGCGCACAAGCTGCTCATTCAAGCGAGCAGCGCCCGAAGCTCAAATGAGCCTCGTTTAGTGCGATCACCTCAGTTCAGCCCGAGACTCCCGCAGACGCGCGTCTCTCCCCGGACTCTCCGCGCGTTTCAACGGTCGTACGCTGCGTGTGGATTTACAAAGCCCTTTCTCAACAGGATTATTAACTCAGTCATTCACAACCTGTCAGGCGGACTTGTTCTCTTTGAGGAATACAGTGGTCGCTTTCCAGCTTGAGGGATGGAATTAATGAGATCGAAGAAAAGTTGGGATTTGTAGGTAAAATGGAGAGATAAAGCTCGTCTACAGAGCTCACCAAGGTGGAAGCAGCGGTAATTCACAACGAGAGGAAATGCACAGAGGTGAGTTTTAACCAACATGTTTTTGATGCGTGTCTGACAACACGGCGCGGTTTGGTTTTATACGGACGGTGCTGCAACACAAATAAATACAGCTCAACATTCATAGAGCCGTAATAACAAGTTCCAGTTATCAGGGCTAACCATGGCGTCGCCACCTACAGGTGTGCTTTTGTTTATTCGCATTTGTCAGTTCTGGCTAATCAGTTTCAATTCGTTACGTGCTTGATTATCATTAAACCGTTGCTCATTCGCGTGACGGGAAACGTACTCCGTTACCGTTAAGCGTCAAAAACGGCTGTTTTGGGCGTTGAAAGCTGCATAGTCGCGGAACAAAAGGCGAGTTGCATTAGATTTCTGCAGCGTCTCTTGCAACTTCGCCGCGTGAGCGCGTGGCATTTGCAGAAGCGGCGCGCGAGTGCTGAAGTGACAGCTCCCGCGTGCCACATCTGGAGCGCGAGCTGCTGCTCACCAGCCCTCATGACCCCCTCTACTGATGAACCGTGACATCGAGGTTTCGGCTCTTTCAGCTCCCTCATACCTAATCAATTCGGACTACACAAACTAGACAAAATGTGGCGAGCCTTCTTATAAAGTATTCGCAAAATACGTGTTTCTGTTTATGTCGTTCACTGTTATTTCGCATTCGTGCAATCGCAAGGTGGACGCTGTCGTGTTAAATATCACCACGTCTTCACGAACCAAGGCCGAGGAAGAAGATCGAGCTCTAAAATAAGTTAGAAACTCGCTAATTCTACGTTTTGGATAAACGTGAAAGATGATGATTGTGACATTTCACTCTAACTTAAATCATTTTGCCACCAACTGCTCTGTTACACATTAGAATGACAACCAAAGCATCGTTGATTCTGATATTGTACTTGTTTGTTTTGCTTATAACGCCCCTGTGACGGTTAATGCAACTCTTTATTATTTCTATTTGGCTGAATGCGAGTGTGGCCTTAGAAAATGTCAAAATCACGAACTAAAGAAATCAGTTTTTGTAAAAAAAAAAAATGATAATAATAATAATAAATAAATAACGGGGACGTTAAGTATTTAACATTATGTGTAATTAGTTTAATGCATTTATACGGGCAGACTGTCACCTGTTTTAATTAACTTTTAAATGCAGTAAAGTGCCGCATTCATTCAAATGGCATCAAGCTCTACAGTTCGGTGGGAAATAGCTTGTGAATCTCTTTGGTCAATTAAAGGTATAATAACGCGAGAATAGCGTTTTTTCCCTCCCTAAATAGTTTTTGTATGGACACATTTTAACGCTTCGTCCCATGGGGCTTATCCCAGATGTGTGTTCATTTGAAACCAGACAGCAGCCAAGATAATTCATGCAAAAGAAGAAAAAAAAATCCTACGTGAGATCTGGAGCCGCTATTGCCGTCCCCATTTTAAGGACAAAACTCGATTTAATTAAGTTAGGCTACTCTAAAACTTTTCAATATGCAATTTCCATTTGCCTTTAGCCTTCAAGCTGTGGGCCATTCAAAATGACTTGTTGTTGATCTCATATCACGCAAGATAAAGAATCCCCGGAGAGCTCTTCGGTTCATCTTTCATGTGTGTTTTGTCAGACATCTCTTCATCTCTTCTTTAGAGAGAGCGGCGCGTTTCATTACGCGGAGATTGTCGCCTTTTGACTTTTCTTTGTCAAACGTGCTGGTGCTGTATTATTTCAGGTCAAAGTAAACAAAGTCGATTGAGGCGCAGCCCGAGCAGTAACAGAATCTTTGTGTTTCTAGCAAGCTGTTTTTGTGACACATTTTTAATGATATAATCGAATGAAAAATAATCACGGCGTTTCGTTATGATAATAACGTTAGTTAAAAGTACTGTTGCTATGGTTACTTCCTTGCCGGGTCAAAATAGGTGCCTCGCCTTTTACTTTTGGGGTCAAGGAACAGTTTTAAACCCAGCTGAAACGATATAGGCTACATATAACACGTCCCCCGTCCCCTGTCCTCATATACTTTAAGATGTTTAATCTTTAAACCAAGGCTGTAAAAAGAACAAAATTAGTGTACGTGCGCTAAATAGATGCAGATGGCTGCGCCCTCAGGAGGTCGTGTTTTTGTCCTAAAAATGTGTAAGGATTTCAGATAAAAAGTAATAATAATAATAATAATAATAATCTTTGAAATTGGCTGTTATCCCTCGTAATTACAGTAATTTCATACTGTAATGGTTACTTTTCTGAAGTGATATCGTCTCAATAATGTATGCAGACAGCACCTCCGGAGGCACGGCTTTCGAAACGAGACGAACGGGCTGCGCGGTTACCATAGCAACACATTGTCGCTTTAGCGATTTCCAGTGTATTTTAAAGATGAATATACATATATCTTTAAAAGTCACCTGCGAGATATAATGACCGTTATATATAATTGATTCTTGATTAAAACTACCCAACAATGCTGGGTCGCCAAATGACGTTTCTTCTTGCATAACAAACCCCTTGAACAGAAAACCGCGCCAACTTTGGCGTGTTTCCACTGTAATTAACATTATAAGTTGTCTTTGGTGCTGATGGTAAATTTGACATCTCCTTTCTAAATGCTATAAACATTCTCTCTGTCTAGAAAGCAGCGAAACGTACAGTTCACGGATCTACGACAACTTCCGCTTCCGGAAATTGTGTCTTTTCTATTTCATTTGCACGCTGGCTGTAAAATTCGTACCAGAATGAAAATATGTACTATATTGTAACAGTATTATCATACTGAATGAATAGCAACTGATTAGCCTGAAAATAAATATCAGTTCACTGCCAATTTGAACGACAACGCCGTAACACTTGAGACCGTTCATTGCTTTGTTTTGCTGTCTAGATCATCAATTCCCAAAAAGAAAGAAATAATATTGCATCATAATTAAATCAACAATGTGGCTGTGTGTGATACTTCGGCATTTAATTATAAATTTTCGAGGCGGGGGAATCTTTGGCCATCTGGCCTTGTGTCGGAGACGGGTGTCAAGTGCAAGACGTGTTTTGACACGACAAGGATCTTCAACGTTTGATCAGTCTGACAGATTTATTCCCGTCCAGATGCGGGGCTTGGAGAGTAATAGAGGAGTTTGGTGTGATCAATGTGCCCCGCCAAGACCATGGCCTTTGCCTCTGCACAATGAATCAGTGCTGCCGTTTTCAGACCGAGAGAGACGAGACCGGATCAGTAAGATTCTGTCCAATATCCAATATCTGGATACTCAAGCGTCCAAGTCATTTCCAGTATGGCCATTTAGCAGTCCCACGGGTGTCCTGAACATCGTGTCAGATGAAGGGCATCGATGTGATGTCACGTGTCTATTTTTGTCTGCTAACATTTGACATGCTCTTGCTCACTTTTGTTTCCAGCTTGGGTTCTCCTCGTTGTAATAGAAGAGGGATTTGCCCTGGCGCAGAAAATTAAAGGTATGACTCACACGTTATCGCACTCATATCTGAATTGTCAACTATGACACTCCTATCCGTACACATTTCTCCACTGGGCGCTTGCAGAGGGTTTCCATGCAGCTCTTTTTGCTTTTGGTTTCTGAACGGTGTGTGGGTAAACGGCCAGTAAATGTAGAGTTTTAAACTCATTAAAAATGCAAAAGAAATGCAACTTTCGATCAGACGAGTTGAAACTATTGCTAGGGTTGAAATATTTGTTGTTGTCTTTCTTTGTGAGCTAAAAATAGAAAAATCAGATCGGTATGGGACTGTTGATGACCGTTACCATATGCAAAAATACTGACTCGGTCTCTTCTCCGCTTCAGTGATTGATAATCTTGCACTTTCATTTATTTAGTTCAAACAAATGCTATATTCTGTCTGTTTCATGCCTGTTTCCTCCTTCCCCCTTCACCTATATGTTCTCGCAGAGACGCAGAATGCGGGTGAATCTCTGTCTAACGCCGAGCAATGCGGCCAGTGGACTCGAAATATCAACGGAGGCCTGTTTACATCTCCAAACTATCCTAACTCCTATCCGCCCAACAAGGAGTGTGTATACATCCTAGAAGGTAACCTCCCTAAAAGCAAATGAAAGCAGCCTCTCCGGCTATTCTTCAGCTGTTAGATGTCGAATTGACAGTAACTGCTAATGACAGCGTGATTGATGTCTGCCTCAAGTTAACAGTGTTTACTAATATAGGAGTGTTATATTTTGCCTCTAGGTACTGAATAACTCTTCTCTTTATTATTATTATTATTATGGTATATACATCATTAATTATATTCTCTAAACAGCATCATATCGGCTGGTGCATCTTATTATAACAGTACAAGTGTGAATGACAATTTTGTACTGGCATAACGGTATTTGAAGCAGTGCAAGGGCGCCCCCTGTGGGCCAAGCAAATGCACGTACATTCAAATACGTAGTATCAGATGTGAGGGTAAAATAAATCTATAATTTTCAGAATCATCATTTCAAATTGGATATGAGCATTTAGTTGTTTTATTTGTTTGTTGAATAAATAAATGTGGCTGCAATAGGTTGGATTGTACATATCAATCCTTTCGACGTGCATCTTGATGTGATCGTCACTTCAGAAAGTGACAGTGTAGACAGAGTATGAGCATTTTAACAAATACTGGCATGAGTTTCTACATTAAACAATGGCCTGAACTGTATAACTTTACTTTAGGAACGTATTTAACTGAATGGATGGTAGTAATCCTCTACATATTTATTTGCATACCTTTATATGTAGAACAAAAAGAAGCTATTTTTTTTCTTGATAAATAACTCCAGAATATGCAGAGTCTGTGGTTTTAATGCAAGCAGCAGCAAATACAGACGAACAAACCTAAATCAGCAGTGACATTGGTTATTTGTTTCAGGGACTGATATGATTATGGTTGTTGTGCCTCAAGCAGGTGACCTAAATTCAAAATTTAGTTAGCGGATAGTGGTTGCTTCGCTGTACTACATGTTCGTGTATTTATGTAAAACACAAATTGGAGATTACAGTGGGCATTCCTCTATTCGTATTAATAAATCAAAATGATTTCAAACTAGATGTGCATTGCAGCATAATGGTCTATCACGTTCTTTCGGCTAGGTTATGAGAGAGAATTCATCTTCATTTGCAGTAGACTGTTCATAATGTGGACACTGGACGTAATGTGGATGTAAATTCTGCAGTGTTCATTTTGATAAATTTCCCCTTTGTGTGTGTGTGTGTGTGTGTAAGCATGAGAGTCTGCGTTTGACTGGCGTATTATAATAGTACGATGTAGTATATTGTAATGCTGAATAGACAATGACTTCCTCCAGCACATACTGTACAGTTAAAAAATACAATGTTTGCTCTTTCATTCTTGATTCCTTCTCTCCTGCAGCTCTCCCTCGGCAGAGAATTCAGCTGGCCTTTGACAAAACATACTATATTGAGCCTTCCTTCGAGTGCCGCTTCGACCATATTGAGATAAGGGATGGTCCCTTTGGTTTCTCCCCTCTTATTGATCGCTTCTGTGGGCCAAAGAGTCCAGGCGTGGTCACGTCTACGGGCCGCTTCATGTGGATTAAATTCACCAGCGACGAGGAGCTTGAAGGCTTAGGTTTCCGCGTCAAATACACTTTTATAGCAGGTAACCCTGACAGTGAAAGCTAGCAGTTTGGTCTATTTGCTTCATAAATGCGTCCTGAATTTAAAGAAGTGGCCTTGATGCTGTCGAGTCCTTGCTTGTCTGTTTCACGTTGCAGCATTGCTCGTCTTTCTGTCTGACTTGAAGTCAAGTGCACACGAGTTTGTATTCAATAAATGTTCGAATTCGGATTCCATTTTGTTGAAATTAATTACATTTGCATATAAATGTAATATGTATTTACTTATAAATATATGCTCCTTATGTAAATTAGATTTCACAACAGTTTTGTAATAATCCTCAATGGCCAACTTCTGAAGGCAAGTTTTTATTATACACTAAAAAGTGGAAACCTGTAGTTGTTACCTTATTTTCACTTGATCTAATCTTTTAAAATCACTGTACTTGGTATTATTTAATTCATTTCTTTTTTAGAGATTACATTTTTATGCATTTAAGTACATTTTTTAGGTTAACATTTTACAGAGCATCCTGAAATATTCATGCAAGCTTGCTGTTGTTGTTGTTGTTGTTGTTGTTGTTGTTGTTGTTGTTGTTGTTGTTGTTGTTGTTGTTATGCTCTCCTTATACTTTGAATACAAATACTTCAACTTGATTCATGNTTTTTTTTTTTAAGCATTAATATTCTGGACCAAATCCTGTTCAGATACAGCAGCTTTAGGACTTTCAGATGTTCTGTGCGCTTAAGGTCAAATAAGACAAACACTAAACACTGTTTATTAGATCAAACAGCAGATCTTTGCATCGCGGCACCCAAGGCTCTCTTAAACTGGATTTTAATGCACGTTTGGAGCATGGGATTTCCAGCGTGTTGCTATCTGGGTAATGCGATATCTGTCTTATCATTTCAGACCCAGATTTTCATTTGCACGTCGGTGGATTGCTAAATCCAATTCCAGGTAAGCCCCTCAATATTTTCACCCCCGACTTCAATTCCATCTCAAGTACTTTCTATTCTCTGCGGCAGGCTGCAGGCTATCTGCCACTGACATGCTCCACTCCTCCCTCTCTCTGCTGGTCTTACGCTGCCTATCAGACTCTGTCTTTTGTCGGACTTTCCATTTCTGTTTTCTCCAAAAACCCTTCATTTGCAGCCACTGCTTTCTCATCCTTTCTTTTAGCTAGTGCCACTTTAGGTTTTCTCTTTTCCTAATTTCGCTCTTCCCTGTATGTTTCCGCTTTGTCCCTTTTTTTCCGACAGATTGCCAGTTTGAGATCAGTGGCACAGATGGAGTCATCCGCTCCAGTCAGGTGGAAGAAGAGGATAAGATCAAAAATGGGGATGCGTTGGACTGCATCTGGACCATCCGTGCCCCTCCGCAGTCCAAGGTGACCCTCTTCGATTCTCCTTAACTTGCACAGTTCATCAAATGAGATGACCCTGCTCTTCTGCCACGATCAGATATATGTGCACCTAAAACCAGGGGCCGAGGAGACCACAGGAGGCCATCAGGCCCCCCTGACCCTTTTTCTGCTGAGAAAACTTTTCAAGAGCTCAAATTAGCAATGCAGCAGCAGCAAGTATTAGGCCAGTGATGCAGAAATGGCGGTAGAGCCGAATCAGCAAGTACTAGGAATAAGACTGAGGGAAGAAAACGGCATTAAGATGGCCCGGGGATTACACACTCACCTGCACTAAGCAGACCGGAACACTTAGCAGGCTAAAAACACTCCCTAAAGAACTTGGCAAAGGAGTGAGTGATTACAAAGCATGAAGATAAGTCATTAGAGTTGCGAGGGCCAACTTTTTTGTGATCTTTTGTGCCTGCGTCTTAAAAGAAACAATAGCCAGGAGCTTTTTTGTTGTTGTTATTCTCAGTAAGCAGTCCCCATAGATCAGGACAGTTCGGTTTGCGTCAGACCAAGCTGCAGCAGTATTTTCCGTGCTGCTCGAAAATTCCTTTTTTGCAAATTGCTGTATTCTTTCTTGTCCTGTTCGAGTCAGCATTTTGCAGAATCTAGCTGATGCATTTGCTCATCCCTGCAGATATACCTTCGCTTCCTCGAGTACCAGATGGAGCACTCGAACGAGTGCAAGAAGAACTTCGTGGCCGTGTATGACGGCAGCAGCGCCATCGAGAACCTGAAAGCCAAGTTCTGCAGCACGGTGGCCAATGACGTGATGCTGGATACTGGAGTGGGTGTCGTGCGCATGTGGGCCGACGAGAGCAGCAGACTCAGCCGTTTCCGCATGCTCTTCACCTCGTTTGTAGATCGTGAGTATAGACGTTCTTAATGTACAAAAGTACAGTGATGGTAACTAATACAGAGTGACATAGACAAAGTGAGTAGAGATCATTAAAACACGCAGTGGCTGCTTGTTTTAAGCATTTCATGGGCAAATCAGTGGCTTTCATTGTGTGTAGAAAGTTAGTATGGATGGATGTGACCTTTGGAGAAATCTGTGCCATGTCAGCTAGCAAAAAAGAGCCAGAGCCAGCAGGCTGGGTAGAAACATCATTTATATTTCATTTTGTAATGTGCTTTAGGCAGAGTCTGCCTGTCCAGGATAGAAAGCATTCTTGCTAACCGCAGTATGAAAACAGCACGAACACAACGCGAGCGGGACAGATCCCCAGGTTATAATGTGCCAAATTTCATTGAAATTACATGCCATTAAAATAACAACTAAATACGATGCTAGAAAATGCTGCTTTTAACTGGTGCATGCACTGGGAATAAATATTGTAATTTAAATTTAGAATGCAAACATTTATATCGGCTCTTTTTTTAAGAAATCACAAACGTTCCTTGAAACGTCGGATGTTTAATAATTGACTTGAATATGATATGATCCATGGGAGCGGACTTGAACAAGCTGCCATTCATTATTTATATAAAAATTGACCATTTAAGGACTGTGAAGTTAATTAAAGTGATCTCTGTAGAAAGCAACGATATCAAAAAGCCAATTACTCCCCCAACCTTTGCATTGGAAATCAAATAACAGGGCTGCAGCGTTGCACATTTCTCATGCTAATGGGTCAGTCTTGATGGAAATTTGGAAGTTATCTGCGCCTGCTGAAAAGAAAGAAAACATTAAATGAAGCTTTATTTCTTTAGTTAGATGTTTTGGTATGAGTGATATATCACATTTTCTTTCCACTTTGCTTTTCAGGACAGTTGGTGTTTAAAGGTTGTATGCAAATTGCAGAAAATTACCACGAAGCAAATGGATATTTTTGCTCTAGTCTGTAATACTTTTAATAAATGCCAGAATAATCAGAGGAATTAATTGCAGCATGCAATGTCAACTCCATCTGAATATTAATCTTGCTTGGAGTGCAAACGTAGTGGCAGTGGCAAATGCAAATGATTTTCATCGCTGTGTTTGTAGAACTGCTGAAAGCCTTGCAGCGCTGTGAATAGATTGACACAGCCAAGTTGTGTTTGGATTAGTTGCTTCATTTAATGCCTTGACTACCATCTTGGCAATGAGCAACAATTTCTTTTTCACTGTGTTTCAAAATATCGCATACACTCTGAACACCACAGAAGATTTGTCCTTTTAACATCAGAAATGCACGTCATAACAAGCTTTTTAGTTTAATAATCATAGATGACTGGTAGGTTACTGGACTTGTTTAAGAAGCATTTTTAGGTTTGTATTTTTAGGTTTCTTTGATCTAGTGCCACAGACGTTTGTAATGTTTTTCAAAGGAGTCTCTCATGCTCACCAAGACTGCATTTATTTGACCAAATAAATTAATAGTGAATTAATAGTGGTCGAACAATATATATTGCCAAAGCCGATATATTGGC
>NC_056705.1:23631492-23634261 GCF_018831695.1 Puntigrus tetrazona | reverse complement strand
TTTCAAAATATCGCATACACTCTGAACACCACAGAAGATTTGTCCTTTTAACATCAGAAATGCACGTCATAACAAGCTTTTTAGTTTAATAATCATAGATGACTGGTAGGTTACTGGACTTGTTTAAGAAGCATTTTTAGGTTTGTATTTTTAGGTTTCTTTGATCTAGTGCCACAGACGTTTGTAATGTTTTTCAAAGGAGTCTCTCATGCTCACCAAGACTGCATTTATTTGACCAAATAAATTAATAGTGAATTAATAGTGGTCGAACAATATATATTGCCAAAGCCGATATATTGGCCGATACATATTGGCCGTTTTTTTTTTCCCTGTTGAATTTCAGAATTTCAGCTTCACTGGACATATATTTACATCAGCATCGGCTGTCAAAAAAAACATATATAATGTTTTAACCACATTAAAATGTGTTGAGAAGATGTCTTTCTCGTATGCTAATTTGCTGCATGGGAAACATTTCTTATTATCAGTTCTTTGAAATTGTGCTTCTTAATATTTTAAGAAACTGACATTTTTAGGATGCTTTGATGTACTGAAAGAAAAAAATATTGGAAAAGACTGTTTTACCATCATTTAATGCACCATTGCAAAAATGAAAGTATTATTTGAGTGGTAAAGCACATTCATCTTGTCAGACGGTGTAAATCCTTGCTTTGGATTGTCACCCTTAATGGTTCTTCTCTTACTAATACACTTGGCGTCTCACCCTATTCCTCTGATGAGCGATAATGTATCAGGGGATGTGGTGTGACTTTGGCAGTCGTCAAACGCCACTGTTGGAAGGCAAGAAATGTCTAACAATTTTGGAAATGAGCACAGTATAGTGGGAGCATGGAGCTGTTGCCAGGAAATGAAAGTTACGACCTCTTCCACCCTCTGTCAGAAGCACTTAGTCCTATAAACTGGATGAGATTTTCCCTCCTCGCTCAAGCTCTAGCACAGCAGTTATAAGGAGGATGCTCGGGTTCTGGCATAAAATGGAGGCCGAGGGATGAGGCTGTGCAGTCGAAAAAAGAGGGAGACGCGATGAGGAGATGAGTGTCAGGGTTTACAGACGCAGCCTGAAGGATTCATCCCCAGAGATCAGCACTCACCTTCAATTACAAGCTTATCTCCCCCTCTCCCTCGCTCTCCATTCTTCGTTACCCTCCGCTCTGACTAGCATGCTAAGCGTACGTTCAGTCAAGAGCTTCATGGCAACTTGGCCAGATGGGCTTTGTGATGGCTGTTAGATTTGATTTATAGTGTTGTGCTCGACACCCGCTACACAGCCTGTGGCACAGACATGAGGAGCACGTATCTGCAGACGGCTTGCTAGGAGAAGAAAGGATGGGGGGGTTGCCTTGTTTTTAAGAGATTTAATCTTCTCTATCTGTTCTGTTTTTCAGCTCCATGCTCCAGCAGCACCTTTTTCTGTCACAGCAACATGTGCATCAACAACTCACTGGTGTGCAACGGCGTTCAGAACTGCGTTTACCCCTGGGATGAGAACCACTGTAAGGGTGAGTTGCTGCATAAACACCGCCTTCTGTTTCCTCACCTGCAACACCTGAAACAGTAACCTCTGTTTGTAGTTAAAATGCTATTCTTCTCTGAATAAAACCCTTCTGTTTTTGTAGCACCTTTTAGTGTTCTTGTTTTTTTTTTATATCATTTGGATTATGGAAAATTAATTTTTGAATATACACACTATACCAAAATCTCGGGTCAATAAGACTTTTAAAAAAATTTCATACTTTTCTATTTTAATAACTTTTAATGTGTCATTTATTGCTGTGATGGCATTTTTCAGTGTCACCTGATCCTTTAGAAACCATTTTAATTTTCTTAAATAATATTATTAGTAATATTAATATTATTTTGACGCATTTGAGTTGCGCAGCCAAAAGAAAAAGTAACTGTTCCTGCTTGTGCTGCAGTAACCTGCCTTTTCAAATGTTAAAAATAATAAAATAAAACTATAAACTACTTAAAAACAATAAAATAAAAAGTTTATTTCAGCTGAGGCAGCTGAAGACGCATCATCTTCACCTGCACTATAAACCAGTGCACTAGCAAAACACCTTTCTTTATCCTTTCTGCCTTTCTCTCTGATAATATTTATATATTTTCTTCTAAGCTAGCCTACTAATAAATGTGGCATTGTATACTACGAATATTGTTGGCTCTGTGATGAATTGCTTCTGCTTCTCTATTTTTAGATACAATAATCTGCTTAATGCATAAATATAAATTATGCACCAGACTTTTCGTTCACAAATTCAACTATTCTCTTTTTGAAGTTGTGAGCAACTATCAAATTCAAACATATCTATTATTTTGTGATGTATTTTCTCTGTCCACACATTGTATTCATGCAGCAAACTCGAGTGAATCTAATTTCAAGTTAAAAAAAACATTTCTTAATGCTTTTTAAATACGCTATATAACTAGATTTTAACTATTAAAAGTATGTTTAAATGTCGCTCTTTGTATCTCCACCCTCAGAGACAAAGTCCAAAGGACTCTTTCACCAAATCACAAAAACGCACGGCACTGTAATCGGCATCTCTGCCGGCGTGGTCCTGGTCTTGCTCATCATCTCCATCCTGGTGCAAATGAAGCAACCGCGTAAGAAAGTAGTGGCCCGTCGTCCGGCGGTCTTCAACAAGGGCGGCTTCCAAGAGGTCTTCGATCCCCCCAACTATGAGCTCTTTTCCCTCCGTGACAAGGAGCTGTCGTCAGACCTGGCCGAGCTGTCGGATGAGCTGG
>NC_056705.1:23628733-23631392 GCF_018831695.1 Puntigrus tetrazona | reverse complement strand
AGAAATGCATGAAATTACAAAAATGAAAAGGCTCGTGAATGTCGTTATACACTCACTTTAAGGATTCCTAATATTTGTTACATGATGCATGTGATGTTACGTGAAAATGTGACCTTGCTGAAATGTATTTCACTAGTTTGACAAATAATGTCAAATACTTATCACTGACTTTTTTAAATAATATGCATTCCTGGACTAAATGTAAATTATATTTCGGTAAAAAACAATACACAAAAAACCCCCCAAAACATATATATATATATATATTAGTATAATTAAAATATGCCCAGGTTAACATATTTAATGCACAAATACACTCATGTTCAATCTCTGAAACCGCACAAATTATAAATCATATGTTCCTTTAACTTCAAGCATCTAATGAATGGGCTCGTGTGCTGCAGGTCTTGAGCCGCAGGGGTTTGTTCAGCGCCGCAGAGATGCAGGAGGTGCTGGAGCCTCCTCAGTACGAGCTCTTCTCCATGCGGGAAGCCGAGCTGCCGGAGGATCTGTCGGAGGAGCTGGAGAACCTGCAGAAGCTGCGCCGCTCCTCCAGCGTCTCCCGCTGCGTCCACGAGCATCACTGCGGCGCCCCGAGCGGCTCCGCCTCCGCCGCCATGGCGACCAGAGCGCATCATCTCTCGCACGGCTCCGACGAGATGAGCACGGTGGTCGGAGCCAGAGGCTGGGGCAGCTTCCACGGACGCAGGAGCAGCTCGCGCTCGCACCCTTTCACGCACGACCCACGAGCCCACGCCTACAGCGCTCAGAGTCTGAGAGAGGCCCTGGAAGACGAGGAGCTGGGGCTGGAGGAGCGCGTGATGGAGGAGATCGGCTACAACGATTTTATCACCCGCGGACGCAACGTGGTGATGGTACGTAATCACGCCAACCCTGTCCAGCAGCGCTCTCTCTCTATGGACTTCTGAGTGGAGCAGAAGTCACCTGACACTTTATTCGTCATGTAAAAACGCGTAGCTGTAAATGTTTGCCCACACCTTCTTTTATTATTTTACTATTTTGTTTCAACGTTTCTCTTGTCGTTCTCTGTACTGATTTCAAGCCAAGTCCAGTATTTTTTTTTTTTTATTGGTGTAAGTCTCATTCCTCAAAACCAGATTATTTAGGCCATGGCTTAAATTAAGTTTTTATCACACCTGCTGTGGTGGGTGAATATCTCCATACTGGCCATGATATGGTATTTTGTATTACTTATTAGTCTTTAGTCTACATTTTTTGCATATGTTTATGACCTTCAGCTCATGTCTTTGTGTCACCATGAGCCTAGAAGATTTTGTTACTAATAAATTTAGTTGATTGCAAAGAAGCGTCCACTTTTACTACCATGTAAAGGTTTAAGGTACAATAAAAATTCTGAAATATCACTGCAATTAAATGAACCGTTTTCTATTTTAATATATTTAAGGTAAAGATATTTTTTTCCATGGTGCAAAAACATTTCTGCATCATTTCTCCAGTCCTTCAGTGTTATATGGTTCTTCAGAAATCATTATAATATGCTGATTTGCCGCACAAGAAACATTTATCAACGTTGAAAATAGCTGTACAGTGGTAACGGGATATGTTTTGGACGAATAAGGTTTCTTTAAAATAAAAATATTTTACAATATTATCATTTATTACAAATTTAATTTAGTTATAGTGTGTATATTGACTCCTGGAGATAAAATCGCTAAAAAAATCATCAGTAATTGCTGGTGAAGTAAAAGTTTAGCGGACGATTTCATTGGTAGACAGTTTGTTTGTAGATATGGGAGGAAGGCCTGTGGATTTTGTCTGTATTTATTTGATCTTGGTTTCTTTTCCTCTCTCTTTGAACCAGTCTAATGTGATGTGGGTCGGAGTGCGCTGTGGTGTTTGATGCTGTTCTTGTGTTTTCGAGGAGGTGAGGTTTAATGAGGGAGGAAGTCATTTCTAAAGTGTTGTTACAGCCTCGTGGGGATTACCAAGAGCACTATCACATCAACACCATTTTGTGAAAATAAACATGTTTTAACATAAAATCTTCTTTCGCTATTGTTTTTACATCGGCCTAACAGTGCTCCCTCATATGGACTTCTTGTGTGGAGCGGAAGTCATATAATTTAATAATATAATGCATGGCTGTAAAGTTCACATTTCTTTTATTATTTTACTATTCAACGTTTTTCTTATACTCAGTAACTCCTTTTTGCCATCCCTTGAATCAGGGCTTTTTTAGTAAATTAAAACCAAAAATAAAAGCACAACCATTAAACCGAACCTTAGCTGAAATAAATAATTTACGGTAACGCTTTACAATAAGGTGTCATTTGTTAACATCAGTGTATTAACTAACATACTAACTAACAATAAACAATGNATTTGTTCGTGTTTGTGGTGCATTAACTAATGTTCACAAAACTAGTGATTTTAATAATACGTTAGTAAATGCTGAAATTAACATTAAGAATAATAAATGCTGTAGAAGTATTTTTCATTCTTAGTTTGTGTTTGCTAATGTTGTTAATTACAGTTAAGTAACGATTTTTATTGTAAATTGTTACCTAGATTACTTAAAATTGAAAATGATCTTTAAATAATATATAAACTATATTAAAATGCAAAAATAATTGCAATAAAAAAGTAAAAAATTGCAATAAAAAAAAAACAAAAAAAA
>NC_056705.1:23411426-23628633 GCF_018831695.1 Puntigrus tetrazona | reverse complement strand
AGAGTGGATATACACAACAATGAAGCATGTTGCTTGAATTCTTTCCTAAAACAATCCAGTACAGCCCAGCCATATGACCTATAAACTACCAGAGATAAATCACTGGGGCGAGATGGAGAAACATGAAAGGCATGCTGATTTCATCTTTATTGAAAGTGTCCATACTGTATTAAATCTGCCAGAGACCTGCAGCGCTTTCACTCTGAGAAAGCTGCATTTTACCTCTGGGACCTGACAAGAACTACTGCACACAACGTGGAAGCTGCAGTGAATTTGTGGAAAGCCAGCTGTTGAAATCCCAAAGATGGGATTTCTCTGGAGAGGGTTCTGGCCTGTGAACAATATGCGACTGATGAAATGAGGCATGAACACTCTGCTAGTGGATTCACGGAAAGTGTTAGGATGTCGGTAAAGCACAAAAGCAAGAAACTTCTTCTACAGTCTGTAGGAGCGTGCATCATTCACAATACTCCACAGAAAAGTTGACATATCCTGTTCAGAGATACTCTGGAAGCTTTGGGAGCAAACAGATGTTAATGTAGTAATAATAGAGATAAACTGCAGAAGAGCACAGCATGTGATTATGTAAATACAACTTTCCAACGATTAGTAAAAGAAGTGCTTCTAGCGTGTTTGGGCACAGCTGCTAAATCTTATCATAGCTTTGTCTCATGGCTGAGGTAAGAGAAGTACCAAACAGGCGCTATTTTACGAAAACACCTGCACTCCAAGCGAGAATCAGCGAAAGCAACAGATTGACAGCCACCACACATATCTGAAGTATGTAATGCTCCCGAGTACTACCAGTACCTACGCGTTTTTAGTAACGATAGATTTGCTCTGGATCGGCAATCATGTCTAGGATGAATTTCCCTCGCCTGGGTAGCTTTCCGTTCCCTGCGTTTGTTTGAACAAAGTCCGCGCTCCTTACGTACCTTATCCACCCAGAAGGACACAGCTCCTGCAATACAGAGACATTAAAATCAGCGACAATCTATAAATTGGTATTACGGCGAAGCTGCGAGAATTTTTTATCGAGGGACGGTTTAAAAATGAGAAAAGTAGTAGGAGTAGTTCTCGTGTTCTATACTAACCTCACGACGTAATATTTTCACACTGCTCGGTATTAAAAATGTCATCAAGTCAGACTGGGGACCTGCATTACAGTGCTGAAGAGAAGTCTGGAAAATCAAATCATGCATAAGGAAAAAGTAAACTATAACACAGCTTTTCAGGTCTGTTCCTGCCAGCAGTACAGGGGATTCAGGGCGAAATGTTCACATTTCTCACAGTGGCCTCCTCAAAGTTCTCTTAGTCCTCAAGGCGCTCCGTTCTCGATACGTAAGGATTCCTGAGAAAATACAGAAATTAAGGAAAACCACTGAAAAAAAACAATTGAAAGGAAAATTGCATTAAATGACCTTTCACAGTGAGTTGTCTGAAAGCTTCAGCACTGCTTACCTGGATATTAATTCATTGGTAACTGAGAGTTGCTTATGGATCAGAGAAGATACTACGATGAGAAGAGTCTCATAGAAGTAACCCAGCACATTTAGGGTCTAAGTAATTAGAAAGCGCATGAAATGTCCAAAATTACCTCACTATACCACTTGCCAGAGTATTTGTAGCAACAATTATGCACATAGTATGACTGTGATCCTAAAATATACCAAAAATGCATTCAACATTTTTAAACTGCATTGATTTAAGCGTGAACACAGAATACATGCAAGTAAGGACTTATAATCGATCAGACCTTCTTACTCCATGCTGTATCAGGTACATCACGACTTTGCTGTAGTGTTTGAGCTCGTTGAAAGGCTGAAATTCTAGTCTCAGGTCTTCTAACGCATTATCTGGATGAGATTCGACCACTGTAGAAAAAACATTTTCAGACACAGATGTATTTACATAAGTGTTAAAACTTACATTGTAGCAAAGTTATTGGAAGTTACAAATGAACTGGGTCCACTGCTAATAAAGAAAAGAAATTCTTTGCTTGGTGAAACTAGTAACTGTTACCCGTGCTCTTTCACAACCAGCCTCATGTAACCGATGAGTCCATTATGTTCGACCATACAAGGGCGGCACACCAGCCTCCCCATAACACACTGCCCCAGCCTCAAATTCATTAATATGTGCTGTCAAATAAAACATATAAGACATGCAAAATTTGATATGACAGAACCAGCAATGCAACCAATAAAGAAATATAACATGTGGGTCTTTTCACGTAACATATCCGTTTTGGGGCCCATTTAAGAAATCCACGAATAATTAAGGAGCAATACGTTGTATTTGAGGGGCAATACCTTTCCTGGGAAGCTGGACGGCAATTACCAGACTAAATCTGTAGAAAAAACTCATGGTCGTTGTCCAAAAGCTTTATCAGGACTCTGAGATAAACACACACAAAAAAAAAAAAAGAAAAAGAGAAGAGACTAGATTCAGAACACATTGCCTGAATTTATGTAGATCTTAAATCCCTTTAGATGTAAAGAGCTTTTTGCACTTATATGCACACACACGCTGCCTTTAGATTTCAGTATACCTTTAAACTTTACATGTAGATTATTCCTGCGATGCCATAAAGTTAATTTCTTATTAATATAATTGTTGAAAACTATTAATAGAAGCGTTGTCGCTTAATTATTATAATGCATCCTTGCTGAATAAAGTACAAAACTAATTAAGCGTTATATTTGCTTGAATGACCTTTTCAATTACATTTTTAATGTTAATCATAAAAAATTATATTTTAAAACCAGATATGTCCTATTCTTTCAGCATGTGACGGTTTTGAGATCTTGTCAAATCTGTGACTATTTGTACATAGCCCTGCTGTATGCACCAGGTACAACTTCACAATACAATATTATAACTGACTCCTCTTCTACAGAAGTTTCAGACACGATAGCTCTTGAGGCTCCTGCAGCCAGTTCAGTAGAAGCCTGAGCCCCCACCTCTGTAAAACAACTACAATGTCATTCTAGCATATGTGTCACTTTAGATCCACACACACACACACACACACACACACACACACACGACTCTCTGCTTACCTTTCCAATACTGCAGCTGGTGAGAGAAAGCTGCCAGAACAGATCGAATGGATGAGACCAGAATCAGAAGCATTTTCAATACCATGCAATCAAGTTATCCATACATCACAACATAACCCAGAAATCTCCTTAAGACATTGTCATTTAAAAAGAAGTGATTAGTAGGCCAGTGACTTTACTTGTTCCAACATCCTCTCCTGACACTTTGTGGCCATCAACTATAGTAAACTGCTCCGATTCCTAAGAAGCAGAATAGACAACCTGTCATCAACACAATGACCTGTATGAACCGATGTCTGTCCACCTTGATGCTTTGAGATGCTGATGAATACCTGGCAGCTAAGGTTTTTGAGGATCTCAGTGCCGGTTGCAGTGAAAGCGTTGAGTAGGACACACGTGATGAGCATTTTCAAGCGCTTCCTGTCCACGATCTCCTGACCAACCTGGATACACATGTGGCTGACCAACTAATGACCTTGCGTTTAAAGGACAGCGATGTAACTTAATCGAAGACAGACGAGCAGTTCAAACCCAGACCGATTTCATCCGTACTTTCTCGACCAGCGCCGGCTGGTTAATCGGCAGAGATGAAGTACAGCGTATTGAATAAAGCACGATCAATCGAGAACGATTAAAGCTCTTGCTCGCCGACCGACGGCCTCTATGCATATCGCGCTGATACGATTGGAAAGCTCAGAGACAACGCTGGAGGAATCGCCGTGCGGGAGACCGCATTGCTCTCCTTGAGTGCTTAAACCCGACCGAGGTGTACCTGAGCTGCCGGTCGTTACTCCTGCTCTTTTGCTCGTTTTATGGTCTGTCGCGGTCCTCCGTCTCTGCTCCACTGTCTGTGACGGCCTGATCCTGCCGGCACGCCGCTGTTTCTCTATTGCTGATCGACGTTCGCAGATTCGATTCAGGCAGACTTCACTCATTTCCTCCGTTTGGCCGAGAGGGAGACATTTTCACGCTTGAACGACTTCTCTGGGACTTATCTTTTGCCTCCCCCTTACAAGAATATGGTTTAAATTATTTAAAGGTATCAGTGGGTTTGCAAATCAATCTATTTATTTATTTTTCTAAAAGCACGTTGGCGAATGTGATGAATGGCTGGCTCGAGCAGTCGTCTACCAGTGAAAATGTGGAGTCAGTTTGCAGTCTCACCTGGACAGCTTTTTCTTCACTTTAAGTCCTCAAATCAAGTATCTTCACTTTATCCTGGCAGCTTTCTACCTGAAGACACTTTACCTTTTCCAGCAGTGTTTGAAACAAAAGCCACTTCAAATGCAGAATTATTGGCAATATTTCTGAATTAATTATTAATCAAAACAGTAACATTCGGTTGTCAGATTATTTGTTTATTCTCTCGGTGTCACACTTAGTCCCCAGTAAATGCATTAAGCATAAAGCAACTAATAAGTGCCAATGCATCAAACAAATACACCAACATCATATCATTACTTACTTGATTTCTTTCTTTGGGCGTTCTACCACCGTACCAGGCCATCTCGGCGTGGCATGTGAAGTGAACTTTTGCTAAAAACTAAAGCTGCCTAGCTATTTTGAGTGTTATTAATTTAGGAAATTACAGTTATAGAGCTGAGTAAACCTCCCAGACAGTGGCTCTGACTCAAACACATTTATTTTTCCTGCATCACGTTCAGGTCATTGTTTTGAATGCGGGCGCAAGCATGCTGTTAGACCAAAGTGTAGATGTCTCATCGCAGAGCGCACTTTTGCTAGCGTTTAATGTTTTACTGCGTCACAGCTGTTTTTAACATGTGTCCTCGCCTCTCTCTCTAAAATCTGTCATTTGAGTGTGGAACAAATATCCTGTGGCTACTTGCAGTTATACATTTAAGACCTTTTAGTAAAACATCCTAAATATACCCACATGCAGGATGATTTACCCGGCAGGTTTTAGTGTCAGGCATCTTAATTTTTAAGAGCTTCTCAAGTAGACCAGCGATCAGACATTAGCATGGGTAGCGTTCACCTGAACCACACTAATGATCATGTATCTATGGATCATATGGATTTTCCAGACAGTGCTCAAGTGTTAATGATTCACAGTAGAGGTAATTTGTGAGTTGATTGTCTGCTTTTGATTTACGTAGACCTCATGCACCAAAACCTTTAGAAACAACACATTTATTATTATTATTATTATTATTATTATTAGCTTGAGAGTATTATTAATAATAAACACTTTTAGTTATAACTTTTTGAGTTAATAACATTTAATTATTACAATTATTTAAATTAAATAGGCTAAATTTTAAATGCAAATTCTCACAAATTGCTTTTCATAATGTCTATTCGTTCCTACAGTAAAGGCGATCAAAAAAAGTCAGTATTTGTCAGGAAAAAGTCTTTTGTGAAGTGCTTAAAGTCTTATATATGGTGTGTGAGTTAATACGAGTTTGGGAAACACCAAGTGAGGGCACCCGTTGATGCTCACTTCGGTGTTTTTCTGTTTGAATCTCAGATGAATTGATTGATTGGTTCATCGACAGTTGAACCGTACGCTAGTCATTCAAAGTAAGGCAGCTATTTGAATATTTTAACGAGGTCCGGAGAGAAGCGCAATCGGCTTTAGAGGAGGCGGGGCCTGCTCCGGATCAGCTCGTCTGTCAGTCAATCACAGCGCTCTTTACTCACCTGTTACTGCTGTCATTAGACCAGAGCCGCACACCGCTGCCCTCTGCTCCCTCGAGAGACACTTCTGCGCTCTTTACGACACCTGACCCGAGGAGCAATGACTGGCCATCACTGGGGATACAGGGGACGACAACAGTAGAGATTAATTGCAGTCATTCAATTGCCGTCCGAATCCGTTAACGAGAGAGCGTCAAACCCCGAATGTCTTTTCGTTAATCGGTTTTGTCCACTGCCCAGCACCGCGCAGCGACTTGTTGAAACTTCACGGTAAAATGCATGCGTTAAAATAAAATAAATCGAATTAATAAATAAAATATTATTTCTGAAACGCTAGAAACCAAGAATGATACATCACCGCTACTACAGAGTAGAAACTTTGAAGAAATACATTTTGGGCAGCTTCACAAATGGGATATTATTTTATTTTATTTTTTTATTTTTGCAGCAACCGTTATATAATAAAAGTTAAAAATATGTATTATATGATTTATATAAACAGAATACCATTTCAAACACAGATAAATTACTGAATGATCAGTCAATTTGTAACATTTATTATTATTGTTATTAATATATATATATATATATATATATATATATATATATATATATATATATATATATATATATATATATATATATATATATCTCAGAAAAAAGATTTCCTATTAGGAATGTCATTCTTCTTATGACACGAGGTTGTCACCTTTAGTGCCATGCAGTTCCGGCCTCAGACACGCTGGCCTGGCTTTGCTGTGAAGATATACAGCTCTGTGGTTCTGCAGCTGGTTTTTACAACTATCAGTTTGTTGTGAGCTAGAGGCGGTGAGAACGTGTACTACATTCGTGTCAAACACTCCAGAATAAACATACTTTAACTGTTGTCCAGTTGGTTGTGGCTATCATTTTAGTTTTCTGCTTTTGGTGTGAACAGATAAGCTGGAATTTTGACTGGAAAATGTCCTCCAGATATCACGAAGAGTAAAGAAATCAGACTATCAAGATTTGATTAGTATAAATTAGTACAGCCATCCTTCAGTTTTGTACTCGTGGCCAATCATTCATAATATGTCCAGTCGTCTGACGTTAGATTTAGTGTTGCATATTTGGTGGCCCGATCCGTCGTTAATGCGAGATTAGCCTGAGTTATCTTTTAAAGGGATAGCTGCTCCTTAAGCAACATCACCAGGAGGTATGTGATTTCAAGACTGACATTCTTCTCAGTTTAACTTCAAGCTGTTGGGTCACCATCACACTTTTTCCCACTATGAAGAAACTTACAAGTAAAGTTATAAATCCCATAAATTAAAAAAATTGCCATATTAGTATCATGATTTCAAGTGGTAAACCTACATTTTAGACATTTAATTTGTCTTCACAAACAACAACAAAAAATCTTTCAAAGTCAAGCTACCTTTAAAGCTCTGAACACACACACACACACACACACACACACATTAAACACGCTAAGCTGCAGTACAGTAAGTTATGTTAACTTGAAAAAGGTTCACTGTTATTACATTCATTAATGTCTGGATGGTTAATATTGTTTTCTAGGTCCAACAGAATGGTACAAAAGACTATCCCATTTGCCGATGGGAACGCCAATCACCTATTGATATAGTCCCTTCAGATGCTGTATTCGATGCCAGACTGTCTCCCATCTCACTGTTTTACAACAACTGCACCTCTGTCAGCATATCAAACAACGGCCATTCTGTGGTGGTGGAGTTCATCGACTCGGATGAGAGATCAGGTTGGTGTTGGTGGCATAACTTCATTACCACTTCTTTAGGAGAAAGAACTTACCGCTTTGAGCGGCAACATTTAGTCCCGTTTCTTCATATTTGAGGTTTTGCACTTCTGCTTTTCTACCCGCACGGCTCTCATGTTGTGCACAGCCGCTGTATCAAACTGTTGCATGCGTAAAATCGTTTTCAGCGAGTGATCAATGAAATATTAGATTGAAAACCTAAAAGAATAATTGAGTTTTATTTGAACTAAAGTGGCAAAGCAAAACTTCAATTAAACTGAAAAGAGAGGCTGATCAAAATATGAATAAAAACCTGTAGCCTAATAATATAAAAACAGTGCTAAAGCGACAGCGACCGTTAAGCTCGCAGTGAAAAGAAATTCTGCTTAATGTGAACAAATGACCCTGTCATTTTAGCTCTCCTCTTACCACTTGAGGTCTAGAATGTAATGACTGTTATATGAAATGGCTCGCATCAAAAATAAGTAACTCTGTTCATCCTGCAGTAATTAAAGAGAGGAGAACTTGTGGTCTGAGCCCTCTTACAGGGGAAACCTATTACGTAAGATCTAATATAAGTCTCATGTATCCCCGGCATTTTGTCTGTTTCAACCTCAAACCAAGATTTTAATCTCAGATCATTTTATTACACCGTGTTGCAAGCGCATTTTTGATTAAACAAAGCGTGCTGCTTTCATGCATGTATCTTTTAAGGAGCTAATGCGATGAAATTTGATGCTCCCAGCGCTACTCGGGTAATAAACATCTGTTTAGTTTTGATTATCAAAATCAGTGCGACGGTCACCCTCGCGCCGGCATTAAAGCGGTCCTCGTCGTCATGAAAGTTTTATTATTTGCATGACTTGGTTTTAAAAAGCCATATCAGTTTACTTCCGGAGGCGCCGCATGCTCAGGCGTGTTGGCAGCACTAAACTGAGCGCACTTTCGCATCTTATTGCACTTGCAAGCTGTCTCTCGAGTTATGTCCAAAAACAGGAGTTCGCACAAGCACACTCTGTTATGTTTGGGAGCACGTCAAGCTGTAGAAGAAATCATACGCGTATTAGATGTGTATTAAAAAGTGACAGCAGCGTTAGAGTATGCTGCTAAAATGAATGAAACAACAAAGAAAAGCAGAAAATTAGTCACTTGTTCTTGATTTGGAAAAACTTTAGTTGGTAGGGTGGTTTGTGAATTTTATCTACTATCAGGTCCCTTTTAAGATGAGGAGCTTTGAAGTTTTGAAATTGTTAAGAGCTTTCAAAGTTTCCTCGTGAATCATCCGTGTCTGTGAGAGAAAGAGGTCTGGGCAATAAGCAAGAAAGGAGAGGTTGGAGACAGACTCCATGGTTCCAGTGGTACACAACAGATTATTTTATTTATTTATTTTTTACTTTGTGCTCTTACTCAGTGAACTGAACTATAGTGGTTAGGCGCCTTGGGTTCGCAAAACACCAAGCACCTATTTCAGTTACGCGTTTTCTTTGCATTTTGAGCAAAGAGCGATATACACGCAAGTAAGGGGCGTTCACAGAGACATGTTTTGCATTCCTTTGTGCTGCTTTTCCATAGTTTTTTTCTGTATGTAAACCTGAAGATGTATTTGACTGTGCGCTTTGCGTCTCATCTCTTGCAGTTTCTACCGTAGTGAGACAGCATTCTGAAACATTCAAGCTTATGTCTCTATACCTTGTATACGATATTCATTCCTGCCCGAAGGTTAAATGCAAAAAACACTCTCAGCGTGAATAACCCATAAACCATTCTCTTTCCTTTTGGCAGTGATCGGGGAGGTCCTCTGGAAAACATGGCACAGACTTAAACAGTTTCATTTCCATTTGGGGATGCAAGGGTTGCAGCGGCTCTGAGCATCACGGTTGGTGGGAAAACCCTACGCTTCTGAGGTGAGGGGGCAGGACACGGGCTTTCTGTCTGCTCTGTGTATTATATTTGTTCACACAATCTTCATTATCCCGATCTTTTAGCTTGAACTCTGTCTCTCTCCAGCTTCATCTGGTTCATTGGAATGCCATAAAGTACAAGTCTTTTTAGCGCGAGGCAGCAGCAGCACCTACGGCCTGGCTGTCGCCAGCATCTTTCTGGAAGTTAGTCAGCTATTTTAAAGAAATGGTTGCCCAAAAAATGAACCTTCGCTGAAAACGTTCTTATCTTCAGGCCAACCCTGATTTTTGTCATTTCATTTGTTCACCGTGAATCATTTGTGAGTGAATGGGTGCAAACAGCTGATAAAAACATTACAAAACTCCAGTCAGTTAATTGTAAAGCAAAAAGCTGTATTTTTGAAGGATTATTGTGGTGTTTTCTAATGATGGAGGCTAGTGATGTACTGTAATGCTAAACTTCTCCAGATCTGTAACGATGAAGAATCTTGGGTGGCCTGAGAATGTGTTCATTTTCACCAGTTTTTGCAAACTGTACTGAATACATAATACTGTAGCAAAAGCATGTGATTTGTATTGGAATCAATCACATTATATGATTTAGGAGGATAAGAAAATATTTAAAAAAAGTTTCGTAGGAAATAAAGAAAAAGCTTACATATATAGATCTATAAAATGTACAGAAAGACAAATATCCTCAGTGAAGGGCATACTGTACCTATTCTAATAATGTTTTTTTGTTTTGTTTTCAGACAGGTGATGAGCACAGAGCTCTTCATCAGATAACAGATGCCTTGTACATGGTAAAATTCAAGGTATGTGTATTTATGCAGTAAATTGGGGGAAGAGAAAAAAATTTTATTTACGCTATTTTTGAGAGAATGCACTGAATGAATACATTAAATCAGTGGAGAGTCTTCAGGTGGCTTCCCAAACAAATCACAGCGCTTTGAGTCCTTTTTTGCATCTGATTGAATTTAGAAACACCCAGATGCCTCTTTGCATGTTATTTAATTTGGAAATATTTGTCTTGAAATATGTTAATCATGTTCTAGAGATTCAAATCAGCTCCTCTAAAAAGGTTTATTTTTTTTTATTTCTCTCTCTCTTTTTTTTCCAGAATGTCTGTGGCCCACCACAGATCAGTGGTTTTGTATTTTGAGTAATTCTCTGTTTATTCAGCGTTCATTTATCCATATTTATGCATTTCTGAATGAACTGGAATTCTTTATTTCCGTTTATTTTCTTCAGCACGTGTATTAAGCAATAGTTTTTAAGCTTAATTTAGGACCTAACAAAATATCTTTATATTTTAGAAAACTAAATGTCAATACATTTAAGAGTTGGTCATTGGAGGAAAAAAAACTTTGTGCCCAGTCTGCCACTTATCAAAATATTGTGGCATGTGTTCGTCTTCACTATATTGTGGTTACAGTCCTGTTTAGTCCGTCTTTAGTTCCAAAAGGCTCTGCATTACAGTTCCACAGTTCTATGCCTTTTTTCTGTAGGGAAGTGTTGCTGATTTTAAGGGCTTTACCCAAAAGTGCCTTTTGTGGCGAACAGTCTGGAGTACTGGACATACCCAGGGTCTCTCACCACTCCTCCACTGTATGAGAGCGTCCATGGATTGTGCTGAAAGAGCCTATTTATGTGTCAGAGAAGCAGGTGGGTTGCTTTAATAATTGTAATAATTTAACCTTTTTATTAACTTCTACGTGAAACCGTTACTGCTAATGATTGCCACGACCATCATCTGGTGTATTGACATACACGTCGGTTTATGAAAATGAATGGTTGTGGAGGGAGATGGATGTGGGAAGCTCGCGGGTGGTGATGTAAATTAGGGATGGTCCACAGCACCCGGGGTGTCAGTGGTGACGGTGAAGCTGGTCAGAAATGATCTCATCTGCTGACACTCTCGCACGCGCGTCTGATTTCTGCCACTGATCATGCGTACATAAATGGTTTATATACTTGTGTTTGTATAGTATACACTGCGATATTAAAAGTGGATCAAAATCTTACATCAACGTTGTCCTACAGCCCGGTTTGTTTTTGGTCATTTTTTTGGTGATGTATATGTATACAATATCGGTTAAGTGGATGTATCTTTGTTTTAAAAAAAGGTCTGATTGAGGGAGCAGAACTTAGTAGACATTTTGTAAAGAGAGGGTTCAGCTCGGTTTTAGTTCGGACCAGAAATGTACAGGTCTTGTCGAACGAAACACATCTGAAATCCTACAGTGGATCAGACACCCAATAGAAGTCATTTTAACTTAGCTTATATTGATAGAAACGACTTGGCAGCTTTTAATCAGCAATGATGCATTAAAATGGTTGAAAGACATGCAACGAATGAATGGTGTAATCAAAGAATGGAATTGAGTGAAAATTTTTTTTAAACTTTACCTATATCATATCATGTCATATCATATATACATCAGTTTCCACAAAAATAAGCAGCACAAATATTCCCAAAACCTTTAATAAAGGAAATATAAATATTATACCAAATAATAAATCAAGCATCATATGACTAAAGCAATGATTACTGAAAATTGAACTTTATTAAAAATGTAATTTATTTCAAAATTTAATTTACTGCTTTGGTATCATTATTTCACACACAGTTTTACTGTACTTTCGATAAATGCAGCATTAGTGAGCAGTAGATTTTTACTGACAGCAAACTTTTGAATGGCAGTGTATGTCCTTTTGCTTTGAAGTATGATATTACCAGATTTGCATTTCAGATCCATAGGTCTCTGTCCATCTGAACGACTGCAGTGGATTTGGTCCCGGCTCTTGTCTAGTCCCTCAGACTTTGAACTAGGAAATTAAATTAAAGTAAGCGTGAGCAGTTTGGCATGTTGGCGGCATAGTCGTGACAGCGGCCTAGTGTGTGTCTGGCATGAGGCCACAAGACTTTGATCTCGTACAGCTTATTAAAATGATTGATGAGCTATAAGTAGCGAAAGCTCAGGAGATTCACAGCGTGGAAAACCAAGCCTGTTACATAAGACTTGATGCCAAGGTTGATTTCTTTTGCCGTGCAGCTGCATAGCGTCACTCGCCGGGTCCCGTCTCACGCGCTGTTTTCATGCTTTTTCCAGACTTAGATGGGAAAGTTCCGGACGCTGCTGTTTACTTGGAGAAGGGAAGACGACCGAAAACGCATGGAGAACAACTTCAAACCACCACAGCCGCTGAAAGGCAGGAAAGTGCGGGCTTTTTTAAGCCCGACCACCCCTTGTGATCAACTATATACTTCCAGACTGCTCTAGAATCACCTCTGAGGTTGAAACGTGAATATAAAAGTGGTGTGAGGGGTTTGTTCGGTCGTGTCGCTCTCTGTCTGCTGCTTAAAAGGTTTTGGCAGGTGACCTCAAACACGGTTTGACTTTGACATTGATCTCTTTGAACCGAGGCTCTACATTTTTAGACCCACCTGATCAGGCTCGTGCAAAAACAGATCCTCGTTGCAGGTGGCTGAGATAGTTGCGCTTCCCAAAGGGTCCGAGCTGATGGGGTCTGATAAGCCGCATGGCTGTCGTCTGCTTTCTCACTGCTGTAGGAAAGGGTCAGTAATCCGGATCCTGACATGTAACCCATTGTTAATGTTTGATATAGGGCATGTGTGCGGTATTATTTAAGCTGTTTGTAGTAAGGTGCTTCCGAACACAGACCTGGTGGTGGCAGGACTGCACTCCATTATCGCTGAAAGTTGCATGAATACATGGAAATGTCTCGGTAATGTATGTAGATAAGCGTTTCTGTTCACCTGATTTTTGTGACTCCATTAAGTAAAGTCTCTCTACACTCATTGTAGTCGATGTTCTTGTGCTGTCAGCGAAGCCTTATAAATGCTCTTTCAATAATAGGAGGGTGATGTTTGGGGGTTGAAGTGACTGATGGATCACACTGCTCACGCTTTAAAGACGGTTTCCTATTATTAATGTAATTCCTAATGGAATCTCTGGCATGGAGTATAGGAGTGTTACGGGAGATCTCGGAAGAACAGGTCAGAGCTGTATTAAGACTCAACTCCTGGACGACATCCAGCTGAAGCGGCAGGGATTTTCTTTTGGGTGTTTGGTGGCAGGGCGCGGGTTTCATATACATTTTGTATTGGATTTTAGGTTTTATGTTCAAAATAAAATGATCCAACTATGTACAAAATAAAATTATTTTAATAACCCGTGTGTCTTTGTTACTGACACGATTTGTCACTGTTTTTATTTATTAAAGCGCTAGTTTTAAAAAAGGAGCAGTTATCTGGATTCAGCCAGAAGAGATACAGGAGGGGAAATGGTGAGAACATGTCTCCACACAGAATTTCCCTTCAAAAGGACCAGCCGACCTTCTAAGAGCACATGCAAAGACAGCTTGATCTTGCAGGTTTGCATTACACAACATCAGAAAGATTAGGCTCTTTCCTATCTCGGTATGCTGCACAACTTTTTTTGTCCAGTCCCTTGTTCATTTCGAGGTTGACTACAGCAGTGCTCTTCTGGCCGGACTTCCTGCAAAGCACAGTTAAACCTCTACCCAGTGTTTTAGAATGCAGCAGCACGACTGATCTTCTCCCAAAGAGCACATGTTCAAGACATTGATGTTTGCTTATAGAACAGCCACAGGTGTGTGTGTGTGTGTGTGTGTGTGTGTATCTCCTTACCTTACCTTCTAGCTTGTACACTTATTTGAACAATGCTCAGGTGTATTGAGCACTTCTGTTTGGATGAATTGCTTTATATTCCCCAGTTGCAAGTCGGATAAAAGCGTCTGAAAAATTAACAAAACAAAAAGAAAATCCCCAGTTTTCACCTTTTCTGAGCCTATGGCTAAGCTTCTAAGGTTCGAGGAGAACTACAACAACGTGGTAAAATGGTAAAGCAGTGTGAACTAAAAACCAGTGTGTTCATAATTATTATTATTAACACGATAAGACACATCAAAATGAACAAAGGGCTTGGAACAAAATGAGTAAATAATGAAAGAATTAGAATTTTGGGGTATTAACTTTTTAAGACTATATTGGCTGATTTTTTTTTTTTTTTTTACACAGACCTGTTGCATAACATAATACCCCTTTTAGACATAGGCTAGTGTTTGAAGTAAAGAGAAAAGAAAACACTATACAAAACTTGTTGAAACAGCAAGTAGGTAGACTAATAACTTTGACACGTGTGTACAGTTGAAAACCCCCGCCGTGATTTTTTGCACACGTGAATGCGTTTTAGCTTCTCTTCAATTGTGGAAAATTTGAAAGGCATGCGTCTGTCCTGTAAGAAGATGTCGGCTAAAGTTGTTTTTTATTTATTGAATTTTTTTGCAAGGCAAGATTTTCATTTACCATGTCCTTCCACAATAAATAACTTTTGATCCATTTATGATTGTTAAACGTACCATATATGCAATCGTTATTCTGTGCTCTATAAATAGATATAATTTATGACTACGTGCCATACAAGGCGTAGGAACATGGCGTTTATTGTACAGTGTTAGGATACAAGTCACATCAAATGATGTTTTAAAAATATATTTGTGATATTTCAACTGTAATGGACATGTTTTTCTAGTATGAATATTAAAATGATGACACAGCATGATGTAAAATATACGAGGTTGTACAGTTAATATACTCATAGGTCAGTCAAAAAAAAGTTTTTAGGTCAAAGATTAGAGGGTTAAAGATTATACGGGTATGTATGTGAGGACGTTAAAATATACTGTATGTATAGTATAAAACCACTACACTTAAGTACCTATAATACTAGAAAGATGTCTGTGTGTTTTTTGCATGTAGGTTAGATATTGCAGTGTAGTCAGTGAGTGAAATTTATGTGTTATTCCTGTTACAGGATGCCCCAGTACAGAATTAGGAATTAGGAGAAATAGGGGAATGCCAGCAGAACCTTTAGAGAGGGCCTCAAAAGTAGTAGAGGAGGAGAAGTCTATTAGAAAAGTAAGTAAAAAATGCAGAACTGTAATTTATTACATTTCCAATGAATAGTTAGCCAGCTTTAGAGCATTAAAAACAGGTGTCCTTTGGTTCTGTTGCAACTGTATATGGGTACAGGTGAGACAAGAAAGCATGATGCATGGTATTTTAGTACACAAGGAAAAGAAATATCTTGTGAGAATAATAACAATAAGCATCTAGTTTTTGTGTAGTGATGGAAAAAAAGCAAAAAGTGTATCTCTGCATGGCCAGCTGCATAAACTTAGCATTTAGGTCAAGACTGGCTTATGAACTAGTTTGACCAAAAAACAGTTATCAGCCAGGGGGTAATCAGTCTTACTTTCCCAGTGCAAATAAGACCAATCTACCTTTTCATAACTGCAATATGATCATTCTTGAAGAAAAAAAAAAATAGATGACTGACTTTTAAGACTAGTCTAAATAACGTATGCAACCGGTCCCGGTTCTTTTTTTATCCTTGTAAGATCACAATTGAGTACTCCTGTAAGACCCCCTTTCACACTAACACACACACACACACACACACACACACACACAAACTTTCATGGAATCTAAGCCAAAGTCCATTTTGTCTTTGTCTATGCAATGGTATTTGATCTCAAAAAGTGAGTTTGCATAGTCCTTGATTGTTCTTTCTCCACTGTTTGTATTCATCTGTTTTCTGTATTCATCCACACAGTAGATGAAGAAAAAAGTAAACTTGCAGCACAATAATCACACTGATACCCATTCATTTATTGTAACCAGACAGTTGTCTCCCCTTTGTAATTTATAAGTACAGAACCATCTCTGGCGCCCTCATACGGTGATAAATGGATCAACAATAATTTCCATTCAGTTTGTAGATGCCATCTGTGGTGCTCTCTGCATTCACATGCATTATAAGAAGTGACACGCATCTTTAGACTGAAATAAATACCTGGGTGAATTTCCCTTCTTATAGCCAATACATGAAGACATGTTAAACCACTGACCTGCTAAGTTGCATGGTAGCCTTATCTACCAATAATTAGTGATGACAGATTTATATTCGCGTTGGCTAGTAGTAGCCTACTCGAAAACTAATGTCAACATCAAGTGGTCTTCAGCCCAGCTCTACATGTGTGATTTATGTGATACCATAAAAACTTAAACCCTATAGCCCTATCTGCAGTGAAGCTTCAGTATATTAATTCAGTTCAGAGATTTATACAACCTACTGTACATCGCATGCCTATATAAAATAAATCATAAAATAAGTCAGTACTGTCACACAATTAGCAAAATCTCTATTACCGTTCCTATATAAAAAAAACATCTGCTCATCGCATGCAATAAACTGCAACCAGTTCTGTCCTCAGAGTTAATTTGATTTAGTAATTAAGTCACTGTCCTCTCAAGTTACTGCAGTGTATACTACAAATGTATTTATTTTTAACAGTACTACATATATGTACACACCACAAGCTTTTATGCCTTTACCAAACTCTCCAGCACGCGCACTTAACACGTTTCCCGTAACAGTCTCTGTTCTCTGCCGTTAGAATCGACAAAGACTGGATAATGTTTAACCTCGTCGATCTGTGAGTCACCGTTTTCCTGCAGGGGAGCAGTCTAAGTGTCTTAGTGTGGAATATTCAATAGCACAGACTTGTTCCGTCAGGTAATCAGGCCAAGGCTCATTACACCGGGAGAGAGAGGATAATAAGGAGGACCGAGGGTGCTCGCTGTTACCCAGCTATGTGCTGCTGTGATACGCACACGAGACACGGGGGCAATAATAAAGTCCGGAACATTTAGCTGGTCTTGACATTTTGACTCTGGGTCTTTCTTCGGATGAGACATTTTTTTTTGAGACGGCGTGTCAAGGAGGTGCGGAGAAAGCCGTCCGTTAGCATCCGAGCTGGCACAGATCTGGACACTCAGTTCCAGACACAATAGTTTTCAGCCAATCGCCCGTTTACTATAAATGCCACATGACAAGTGTTTTAGGAAACAGTATATTCACTTATGAAACAAGTTTCTGTTACAGTACCAGATTTTTAAACAGAGAAAGGCTCCGTGATGCCAACGTGATGTAATCTATACAGCAAGCAGCTTTCAGCTTCCGGCAGGCATTTTTTTAAAAAAAGTTATTTATTGTTTACCTGCATGCTATTCAGTTTTAGTTTTTGTTTCATATCTCAGTGAAATAATAAATTCGATAACAAGAGTTTATTAAAAAAACTATATGAATATGCTGTAAACCACACACAAATACAGCTGTAAAGTGCTTTTAAAAATTATTTCACTTTAAAAGGTTGCAAACACTGACATTTTGCTCAATACTTATTTTCCTGAAGGGTGTCCGTACTGCAAATAATTATATTTTAAGTGATAAGTTATCAATAAAACATTAATTTAAAAAAATAAATAAAATGCATTTGTTAGTAGTCAAATGTACTAGCAATTTCAATACAATAGCAAATGTACAAAAGTAACACTTTGCACTGGGCATTACATTTTAAAGAAGATTATAATATATATATATATATATATATATATATATATATATATATATATATATATATATATATATATATATATATAATTTTTCTTGTAAAACTTATTCCAACAGAATGATTTTTAACAGTTGGTGTGATTGTCACTATCCAGCAGATGGCAGCACACAGCTACAAACCTCTTCAGTTTTAGGTTTAGACAGGCGCCGTACGAAGTCTTCAGTGAATTTAATTTTTCCAGCAGGCGCCCTAGACGATCTACTTATTTTTATTTAATAGTCAGGACGTGTTACATTAGCGTACTGTATTATGTTCTCTACGTTTGGACTAATAAAAATAACAACATCGAACCTATATCTCATTCTGTATTTATAACTTCATACACACTTCCTTTCTCCAAGGTCATGCGTTTCCTGATGACATCATAGTATCCGATAGTGTGCGTGAGGCGATGATGTCATGCGTTCGGTTGCTAAGTGATCCCAGGTGGAGCCGTATCCCCGCTGCCTTCGTTGTCCGTTGTCCGTCATTCGAGCGGTCCGATTTATGGAAATGTTTCTGTTTGCAGCTTCATTAAGAATGAATGAGGCTGGATGTCTAGTATATATTTAACATATTTGCAGAAATAGAATTCCCAGAATAGCCACCGAGATCAAGGATACCTGAGCAAGCACAAAACGTATGGCTGCAATCAATGCGTCATGTAACGTAAACCGCATCTGGACGCCATAAAAATAGCAGCAAGCTGATATTTTGGGTAGCGTGGATATCAATAATATCAACCACTGTCTCAATCTGAGAAATAACCAATATCGCTTGGGAAACCAAAGCAGGCTGTAGATAAGATCACAAACCCCTGCTTGTTGGTCGTTAATAAGAGACATGGTCACGAAAATAAATGTAATGAAATGTTATGGTGTATGCCCTTGATTCGGTTTATCTCTCAGACTAAGAATACTGTCTTTTTTTTTTATCCATACAATGTTAATGGTCACCGAAGCTATCAAAATATCTCCTTTGACAGTCATAGAGGTTTTATCTGTATCCCTTTAACCTGCCGTACTTATACGTGAGACTCCGAGACATTTCATTTTTGTAATAAATATTGGTGTAGAACTATCATCCTCATTTTGTAATATAGAATGCTTCATGAAAAGAAAAAGAAAAGAGAAAAAAAAAACTTTTGAAAAGCTTGAAAATCCAACCAAAGTCTGCTGCAGGCTATGCTTGATCAGAGACTGAACTGTCCCTTTGAGTAGAGAGAGATTTAGATGAAGCAGCTTGAGTGACTAGTAATCGATATCAAACTTATATTCAAAATATTTATGCTGTCCGTGAAAATCCATATTTCATCTGCAACAACGTTGCGAACTTTTTATAAAAGTACATTTGGCCGTTAATTTTAAATGCACCGTTATGCAAACACATGGGAAGAAATCTGCGCTTGAAACACCAGCGACTGGCAGAGATTTCTCTCCGATGTGGTGGGGAATGAAATAAAATAAACGTGGAGGACGCTAACTGTGACAAGATGATTGACGGGGCCTTCAAACAGTGACGAGATGCACGTTAAAGACTGTTAAAGATGCAAAGCTTTGCTCTGCTGGTATTATTTTAGGACATGCTAAGTGTGTGTACTGGAATGCGCTTTAAGTGATATTTTGTATTCATCTTTTCGCAGGCGAGAGTGAGGAGACGGTAACTGTTTGAGTGTTAACTGCAGGGGGCAGTCAATGTAGGCCAGGTTAAATTCACCTCACCACGTCACCTCTTGGGCTGGTGTTGCCATGGTTACAAACAAACAATCTTCACGTCTATATACCTCCGAACAAGCAATCTTTTGTCTCTTTCGCGTCAGATGAATAAAAGGAAACTGAAAAAAGTCACACAGGTATTTTTATTCAGGTAAGCTTCAGTGAGACCAGTCTTCTCAGCCTTGATCTCTATAGCGTTCCTGCTCTGTCAGATCACAGCTCAGCGTGACCGTCACCATTAGTCACAGCACTCAAGCTATATACGCTGGAAGCATGTATGATTACTAACTTATCATAGTGGTCCCTCGTTTGGGGGTCAGGGGTGGTCCACGTATACCATCTGACGCGACGGACCGGGTCAGTTACCAGCAGGGTATATATTTACAGTCTTGGCTGGCTTAGTACGAGCCTGTCCTGCTAAAATAGCATTGCTGAGAAGCGAGAATCTTGGCAGGACCTCAGGCATGCCTGTTTCATGTATGTACTGGTAATTCTGGCAGAGGTGCTAAGAGGTTGTTGATTCCCACACGCAGTTTTCATTGATGAGAATTGCTCTATTGCAGACCCGGATGCCATCATCGGGTTTTTCCCAGATTATTATGGTGACATGGCCTGACGCACTCTGATGGCACATCGACCAAATGATATCGATTCACTGATTCATTGTCGAACCATTTGAATCAGTATCATCATAGCAACCAAATAGTGAAGCAGTCGTAATGTACGTTATTACTGGCAACGTAAAGGATATTCAAGGCTGTATGATCATGACGTTAGGGTGTTCCCCTACCTCCAAATACTTTGGAAAGGTTTAGAACGCAAATGTGCATTACTTCAAATTTTTAGGTCTGGGCTTTGAAATTTTTGTCAGCTGAAAAGCCGCCCTCTTGAACATGCCATCACATTAACCTTTCACCCAAAGAACAACACTCAGATGTGTCAGAATGGTCAGCCTCCCAGCCCATGGGTCACTTCTCTATTACAGCGTGCTCACATTCTCAACCACTAATTAAACACGTTCTGATGTTCCAGAGGTCAGTAAGAGGTTCAACGTATGCGTGTGAAATATATCATGGGTTCCTGTGGATCAAACTGTACAGAAACGCAAGGTCATGGGTTCGGTGCCTAGGACATTACCTTGAATACAAATGTAGGCTACAAAAGTCACTTTGAAGGTGTCTGCCAATGTAAATATAAATGAAATCTTGCTATTAAATAGTATTTAAACAAATACATGGCTGTAAAATTCATTAAATATTTTAGTTATTATTATCCATTTAATGACCAGGATAATGTTCTCATGTTTTATTTTATTAGCAATTTATTGATTCATAGGGTGTTGTTTCAGCCTTTTATTTTGTTAATTACTGCTTATATTACATTTTGTCTATACACCGCATCTTGGAGCTATCAGTGCAATGGAATCAATGCATGGACAGTTTTACAATAAATCATTAAAGTAAATTAGATGAGTTGCATAGGAAATTAATTAAATAGATATTATAGTTCATTATTCATGGTCTGTCTGAATACTGTATTCTGGTTGCATGCAGTAAAACCGTTTAAATGCACAGGTACTTCTAGGTAAGTCAGTTTAATCACAAAAATGAAAATATTTATTTTGTTAGCTCACATTGCAAGCCACAAAAAAAAAAAAAGAGAGGATCTGTTGTATATCCATACAGTTTTAACTGTTTATATTTAAACCTGCTTATTTTATTTCATCGGACACTTTCTTTTCTTTGTTCAACTATTCAACTGAAATAAAAACCAACAAAAACTGCAGACATATTTAAAATAAAAGACCACAAAAAAAACTAAATAACAAAAATGTAAAATATAAAAAATTACACAATTAAAAAAATGATAACGTCATGCAAAATAATAATAAAAATAATAGTACTAAAATATCATTTCCTTACAAGGATGAATGTTTTTCTGCGTAACTTGTACAAATGAATCTCATGCTTGTCACTGTCATATTGTCATCTTACTTGATTAAGAGGTTTCCTTGAGGAACTCCGCAACAGGAGTCCATTACTGCAATAACATTAGCATCCTGGACGGCCTCCAGTACATACAGACTTTGGCAGCAGTGCCACTCACTCTGCACCAAGCGCTATCTCCCGAAACCCCAGCCACACTCAGGCCACGGGGGTCAGTCATGCTTCCATCAGAAGTTTCCATCAGAAGACCGGTTAGTCAAAAAATAGACCCCCCTTGCCTTTTATAAATCAAAGCATCCCTATAAAAAGCGTAGCTGGTTGGTGGCGATGGTGGCGAGGCCCTATCTTTAGCTTTATTTATGCACTGGTGTTGACAGTAGCACTTGCATGCTTTCCAGCCACCATTCAATAGGTCACATGTCCGCCAGGGCTTTGTTGCTGGAAAGCACCACCTTGAGAAAAAGCTTTGCACGTGCGTCTTCGCCGACAGTCGCAACCGTAACGACACCAATTTTATCTTAACGGCGAATTAGCTGCTCACATTCTTTCCGTACAAATACTGCTTCGGATACAAAAGTAGAGAGGCAAGTACTAGCGGGGGAATTATCCATTGTGACTGACGTGGTTCCTTTAGAGTCAAACGTGTAAATAAAAAATATATTTCTTAATGTATTTTAATTGACAGGACAGAATGAGAGATTACTAAAAAGATGAGCCTTAAATTAAATGACGTTAAATGAAATGAAAAATAAAATAATAAAACTCAGTAATCATAAATGCCATCTATTGTTGTTCTGAGTCACAAACAAAAATGACATTAAGCTGTCTGCAATCTAAAAATGGATTACGGCTGATAGCTGCCTCTTGTGAGCCGTGTGTTTATCTGTGTAGTCAATGCAATCAATATTTTCAAGTTTCCAGAGAACGTGCTCGACAAAATAGCCACCATCTTATCACCTGCTAACATGATACAGGAGTACACGGCAATTTTCGCAGCTGAAATCAAGGGGTGCGAGCAGGGTTACTCCTGGCTCTCATTCTGTTTTTTCAACTACAGCGTTTCCTTGGTAACGGCTGAAATAACAGGTGACCTAAAAGCAGTCTTACGCATGGGACGCAGGGTGGCCAGACATTCAAAAAGGTATTGTAGAGGATTATTTGAAAAACAGCTGATCTCAATGAAGATGGACACAGCCAGCGGTTCAGTGCAAGTTAAGGAGCGGTTTGCCATTCAATGTAACGCAGTAGTGGGAGCATATTCGTACAACTTATTGGTGAAACTCAACAGATGAAAATCAACTAAGAAATTAAAGCGCTGATTGAGAAATCAAAAAAACGGTTGAGCGGATATAAAGGCAGCGAGTCTACAGTGCTATTAAAAAACAAATACATACATAAATATGATACAATTTGAAGTACAAAAATGAAATACAAAATTAATGCATGATTTTTCAATTTGTTGAATGCTTTTTCAGTTCTCTAACCTATTACTGATTTCCTACTGAAACGGAGGTGACACTGAAGTTACGATTGATCGATGCTGTTTAATTCATGTTTTTGAGAATAATTTTTGAGAGTAGAAAGCCTTAATTACATATTAATTACTTTATTTGCCAGTAATTGTGTTCTTTCACAAAGACAGTAATAGACACCTCCTTTTCCCTCAAAGAACGGTTTACCCAGAAATCATTTACTTCCCCTCGTTCCTCTCTCAGGTTGAAGATATTTAGATTTTGGTAGTCAATGGGGACCATTGACTGTTTGATTACCAGTGTTATTCAAAATATCTTGTTTTATGTTAATATAAGAAGGACACTCAAACAGGTTTAGAACAGCATTAGTAATTTGGAATTATGAAAAATTAACATTTTTGGGTCAACTATGCCTTTAGTTGTATTTTATCACCCTTGTTTCATTCCAATGCTGTTATTTCTTTCATGGAAAATAAACAACACTAATGCTCCAAAAATGACTAAAGTATCATAGTAATACGTATAAAAAAAATTTTCCCATTATAATTTCTAGCATTAGTAGATATGTATTTGTTCACAAGATTAAATGCAATTTATTTTATAGTCTAGTGAATTTATGCAAGGAACTTCTTTACAATGACAGTTGATGGGTTCATCGTTTAGCTTCATACTTTGCACTCCCTGTAGCTGTTATATAGACATTTTCACCACTGCCCATGCAGATGAGCAGCCTCCATATAGATGAGAGCAGGACGTCCGCTGGTCTCCAGGGTTTAGGAGGTAGGCTTTACAAGAGATCTAAGCTGAGCAGCTGTCCAACTGGCCTGTCTAAACTTTTAATGCAGCCATATCGGGGCCGTTGTTCCTGGAAGAGCACAGCAAGATTAAAACCACTGATAGTTCCCTCACAGCGGGAGACAAAAGTAAACTCCCCAGTTGAGCTCTCAGCCTGCCGGATCGTAAATGAAAGGGTCATAGGTCAACTGTTTAAAAAGGAGGACCTGAGCAAATGGAAAAACTGAGTTGAAGCCCTCTGTTTGTCACTTTTAGGAGCCATAAGGTTGAAGGCCCGTGATGGAGGACTGACAGCTGATCATTACAAAGGCTGAACGGTGTCTTCTTTTAGTATTATATTTAAAGGAGTGTCTATTTACGCTAACTGTGACTGGGGTAGTCATCACTACAAAAGACGCTCATTTGACATCAGCTTCAGTGACGCAGATGGTAAACCGTATGGTGGTCTTATTATCTAACTTCAGACTAACTTTTTTCTCCCTTTTTAAATTTCAAAATCACATCAAAAAGTATTTGTTTGCAATAAAATGAACTAAATATTCAAAAGGTTGAAAATAATTGGGTAGGCTTAGGGTGGGTGCAGGTAGGGCTTTATTGTCTCATTAAGGCTGTTAACCATGGCATCTGTTTAAATCATTTGAATTAAAATTAACATTTACAATCAATAAGTTGCATTCTGTTTAATAATGTACTTCAACACTGAGGTGCAGATAACTGCCACTTGCAATAAGTCGTATGAATAGCAGAAAATGCTATTTGCACTTAAATAATGCTGCTATTTTCAATTAGTGTAAATAGAATCCACTGTAAATAAGCGTCTAATTTCTGTTTACACTAAGGGCAACTAGCCACCGCCAATAATATGCTGCTGCTCGTTTTAATCTTACTTTTAGTCATTTGTCGTATTTTTGTAGTATTTTTTGGTTAGTTTTGTTGTTTTATATTATAAATGAACTTTAACTTTTTTAGTCATTATAATCCTTAATCTTAGTAAGTTTATTTTATTTGTTGCCAAAACAACATTTAACGTTTTTTAATTCTTTGTTCTATATATTTCATTTAGCTTAGTTATTTTAATAAATCATCTTTCGGTTTTAATTAAACATATAGGCCTAGTTTACCCCAAATTTTTAATTCTCATACTTTATGAAATGAAAGTTGTTCCACCGATGTCACATGGACTCCTTTAACGATGTCCTGGGCCTCGTTGTAATATCCTTGCTGTCTATGCAGGCTCAGAAAGCTCTCGTATTTCATCAGAATGTCTGAATTTGTGTTAAAAACAAATCAGTGCGAGTAATTCATGACAAAAATTACGACACTCTTGTGGACGACAACATCCATGTCATTTTAAAACACGTATTTTTCCCCCGTAAAACCTTAAAGAAACAATTCAGAACAGTTTTTTCCATAAAACATACCCCTAGCAAGTCAGTTGGTACAAAAGTTGCTTTGGACCCCCCTGACTTTTATCATACAGGGTTGAATAGATGTTACAGCTTTCATTTTGGGGTGAACCGTCGCAATATTCTTTTTATAAAATTCATGCAGTACATGACATAATTAACCGTAAGCATAATTAAGCTTCGTACTACCGCTCCATCCTGAGTCATTAAGAAAGCCAAATCGCGCAGAATAAAAAAAAAAGAATAAATCGGTGCGTTAGTGGCACGTAATAACCAGCGTGGAAAATATCCCGATGATAATGCGCTTGGCCCACATGTGCTCAGAGTAATGGATGTAATCCCACACATAGCAGCTATATGTCTGCTCGTGATGGCCCGCGTTCACACCAGCTAGTAAAGACTCAGACAGTGGGCGGCTCGTGTGGGCGACTGGGCATATGACTGTAGTAAGACTGAGCCCAGAGAGCCGCACTACCACCAGCAAGACAGAGCTGCCAGCGAGTGTAGGTGTAGCTGTTGCTTTCTACAATCTGGCCCGCTCAGGAAAGAGCGCCGAAAAGTATCTGTATGAAGTGAAAAATACACGTATTGATCTGAGGACAGAGCTGTATTTGTCCCGAGCGCTTCGGCCCCGTTCTGTGTCACATGGCGCACGTAATAATTGAGCTGTAGCTCTTCATGTCTGGCAGACAGTCTGGAACGAAGCTTTCCATTTTGCAGAAGGACACTTTTTGAGCGCACCGTCAAAAGGTGTGGATAAACGCAGTTATTTAAGTGCTAGTTTTGCTCAGCAGGATATCTTCGCAACAAAAGAGAACGGCATACAAAACAGCGCGTCGTTGAAAAGAGAAAAGAAAGAGAATCAATCTGAATTAAAGCCCCGGAGTTGAGCTGTTTCTATGACAACCGAGACAATGCAGCGGATGTGCCCACAGAAAAATCAAACTTCCTATTCAAGGTACAGATGAATAGCATCATTTGGCTTTTTTAACATTTAAGATCACCCCCTGAGTAAGGGTATTCACTATGCAGCGCTGCCTAGAAAAAGTTCAAACAAAACTAATGTCTGCCTACTAATGTGGAATACAACAAGTAATGAGGCTATTATGTTTGGGTAGTGTTGTGCTCTCTCATAGGCTGTATCTTTGATTCACTGCTTTCAGCCGGTCTATGAATCACGCCAAACTATTTCTCCAGCCGTGTGATCACGCCTTTATGTTACTGTAGAATCAAGCCAATCACAACAGCCACGCTGCGTATGGCGTTATGTCACCCGTCTCAATGGAAAGAGAATAAACGGTGTGCTTTTTAACTAAAGCTGAATTCGACTAAGACAGAATAACAGATCAAAAGACGTTTTGTTGAGTGAAAGATTTTCCGTCTGACTATGCATTAAAGAGTAAAACTCTTTGATAATACTTTGATATTATACAGACAGGACACCGTGTTCAAGGCCCAGAAACGTAGTCTAGAAAGACATCGATAAAATAGTCAATTTGACAACGGTGGTTCGATTTAATGTTATGAAACTACAAAAAAAGAAAACTTTATTCAACATCTCTCTCGTTGAAAAAAAACGTTCATTAATTGCTCTCCCTCATGACATACCAAACCCGTAAGGGACAAATTAAACAGAAATTAAGATATTTTGATTAAACCGGACAGCTTTCTGACCCTCCAGAAGGCAACAAAAACCTAAATGTTCCCGGGTCCAGAAACGTAGGATATACATCAACAAAACTTTTTTTAACAAGTTGATATCTACATTTTTTCTGAAATAAAAAGTCTTACAACCGTGAGGAAAAAGCCAGTATAAAAGTCATTGCCGTGGACAAGAGTGAATATCAAGAAACATCTGACTGCTCAGTGCCACAACTGACCAAATAAAATCAAGTATTTCAGAGACCTTTGTAATAAAACGTAAACGGCAACTAGCAAAGATCGCATGAACGTTATGAAATAGGTACTGTTACTGCATAGGCGGTACTGTTGTACAGTCAACCCTTCTGTTCAACATGCTGGCATTTAGAGATCTTGACAAAGACAGACCATCTGATATGTAAAGCATGTTGCGTTCTCCACAGTGTAAACTCACTTTAATGCAGTTAACATGGCCAGGCAGCATTTTCACTGAGCAGCAACTAGCCGACATCGTAATGCAATAACAGAAAGGTCTATTCTATTAGCCCCAACTCTGTAGCTTTCTTTGAGCGATAACTAGAGCCATTAGCTGGCAGGCATTTTTAAGCAACAGGACCTCTTTCTGAAAATAGCAAATCACGCGGCCGCCTAAATCATAGTAAATGCCATCTACAATCTCATCATTTTAACTATAAAGACGGCAGCGTCTTTATGGCACAAATAATAATAAGGGTCCACATATTGAGCATCAGGCTGACAAGACAAGAAAACGTAATTTTGTTTTAAAAATAGGAAAAAGGAAATTACAAACCAATGTGGAGGTTAACGGTCATGGCTTTTATCCTATAATGCCACAATAACCCTCCGTCTATTCAAGCACTTGCACGCAGCCTAACAAATAATGGTTGAAGTGGCTCTGAAGTGACCCTTTTAACTGTAGCACATTAATAGCTGCTGATAAGGACCCCTATAGTCAACACCCCATAGCTGCAATATTAATCTGCTTGACATTTATGCAGAGAAGAACAATTCATCAATCTCTAAAAAAAAAAAATTATATATATATAGATAACAGATTTAATCCTCTTAAACAGGCAAAATAATAAATATACAGGCACGCAGGCAGAACATAAACCACACATATGGGCCTCAGTAATCGGACAAACTGAACTCAAAAACAGGACTTAAATATACAACGTAATTGACTAAATTAACAAGAAACAGCTGACGACAATGATACAATTAACAGGAAGGAAAGGTAGAGCACACAGAGCACATGACACAAGACAAAACGCAACAACAAAAGAGTCCAAAAGATTTGAGACATATATATATATATATATATATATATATATATATATATGTATATACACATATATATATATATACACACATATATATATATATATATATATATATATATATATATATATATATATATATATACATATATATATATATATATATATATATATATATATATATATATATATATGTATATACACACATATATATATATATATATATATATATATATATATATATATATATATATATATATATATATATATATGTACATAATATTGTAGTAGGCTATTTGCCAAATCAAAGGCTCATATTATATTCAAAACACTTTAAACAGCTTCAAGTTTGGGAACGAGCCTTGGCAAATAGCATCATTCCAGTAATATCACACAAGCAATCACAGCTGTGCTGAAAGCCAACAGCACAATTGCTTCTTACAAGAATAAGCTTAATAAGCAAGATTTCAATAGACTTATTTAGACCCAACTGACAGCGCCTTTGTGCCTTTTTGCTTCTGACAAAAACAATTGAGTGTTTTTCAGTCAAACAGTGGATCCACAGCGATTCTTCAAACAAAAACACGGTAGTGGTGTACGTTCTTGAACAAATCATTTTGAGTTAATCGGTTAAGTTAACGACTCAATGTATTCCTCATTAGGAAAGTTATTTGTTCAGTTCCTCAGGCAGATTTCATACTAAACGAGAAGCACGATCCATTCATTCAAGTTGCAGCTTCAGGACGGTATTTCTAAAAAAAGGTATAGATTACGTTCTTTTAACGATTTACTCTTTTAAGTATTTCTATTTAATTTATTGCCTATATCCCCCTAATCCTGTCCCAACGGAAAATTATAACATATCGTAACCTAATTTGCCTCTTGGTTTTAAATTGAGTTTTGCTGAAAAGGAAAACCTAATCTCATTAGCTGATCGTATTAGCTGATTTCTGTAAATGTAATGTCTGTACATTCGGACATACATGGAAATAGTAAAAGTATATATTCACGGCTTTAGAAAAGCAAATCTTAACCTTAAAACAAAACAAATCTTATGTTCATCTCTCTAACTATTTACAGATAAAGAAAATTTGTCAATAAAGCGAAGCAAGTGATGCGGTTATGTTACAGTAATGGTAAGTAATGGTCCATGTACCGAAGTACAACTTCATCATTAATACTATTCATATTCATAAAGGTTCAAATTCAATTTTAGTGACTATACTCAGAAAGTATGTGATTTCAGATATGAGGAATACGAACTGGAGCGTATTGGTACTGAAAACTGCCCAAACTCATATATATAGTATATGTTTTATCAGTACAGTCCTTTTATTTAATGTTAAAAACCGTTATCCGAGGCATTATTATGACCTGCTGGAAGTGGGACCCGATGAGAGACACAAATCAGCGAGGTTCCTGAATCTCAAACATTTTTTGCATTGGTTGAAATGAATGGAGAAGATCTGGCGTTATTCTTGTGATCTGCATCTGTGATTAGGACCCAGCACAACCCCTGCAGCGCGCCAGTGCCAGTAAGCACTACTTCTGTTATCGGTGCTGTCCAGTGAGGCGGTTAAATTTAGATCTGGCATTCACGTAGTTGCAAAGTCTAACAGTACGGAAACTCAGAAGTACATGCCTCACAGCGTGCGGCAGAGTAAATATCTCATGTGCCTGACTGGTGCTAACGGCGCAGAACAGAGGATGCCATTCTCTTCACAGACAGCGTTGCATTTTTTACTCATACAAGGTATCACATTTTTTCCACCTATAAAACATTACTTTTTGTATAATTTTAGCAGCGTTCGCTCAAAAACGTAGGTGCCTGAGATCAGTGAGGCCTATGACCAGACATTTCCAAAGAGACTGAATCCAAGATTCGGTAATAATATAGCACGATGAGCATAACTCTGGCATACTTGCGGTTTTAAAAGGCTGGTTATTTTTGACAGGGAACACCCAATTAGGATCATGATAACTACCGAGTCAAAATCTGTACCTGTTTGGTGACCGACAGAGGGCACCGATCACTATTTGTGCTGTTGTCGTTCATCTACCATGACCGCTTTCTTTTTTCATACCAGCAGTTATCTTATTTAGTGTTTTTTTTCCTTATCAATTGTTTAAACTTGTTTTTTAAAATGTAACGCTCACTGCTTAAAAGTCATTATATCACTGGTCAATTCACCTTAAGGTAACTTTTTTTATCTATGCATACCTTGCCGTTGTGCACAACAGCGCTAAAAATGTGCCATTAAGTCTCAGGTTTGTAAGCACGCTATCATTGTGTGATGAAAATGTAAATGCTGAAGAGGACAACTAGATGAATACACCACATTAGGATGAGCTGCAGGGCGCGACAGGGTGAACCGAATCTGAATCACAGACTAAATTGGATTTCATGCTTGTCCCTCTTCACAAAGCTCCACTGGAGATTGCATCACTCAACGTGGCGAGATTAAATATGCATTAGATCAAGACAATTACAGGTTTTTCTGGTTGAAGGAGGCCTCTCCGATTTAGGCAGCTAACCTTCGCTCGCCTTTTCCAATCTGAGCTGCGGTAAACAAGATGGGTCGACAGGGAAAAGTGGAGAGAGGCTAAGTGGCCGAGGCCCTATTAAATTAATCAGGCAGGCGAACACTTGGCTCATTTTGGATAGATTAAAAAGGATTATAAATAGAAAGATGCAGTGCACTGCTGATGTTGAATCCTGCCCAAGCGTGATCACGTGGACTGCGTGAAAGGGGTGTCGCTGAAGCTGGCTTCATGCTGGCCTGCTCACTGTGGTATCGCTTTCAGGTCAGCGGCCTCAGCCTCCACATGTGTAAACAGCCAACGATAAGAGCCGCCGATGCGCTGTGAACCTTTACGCTCTCGGCAAAAGCGGCGAGAAATGGAGGAATAGGGGACACTGTCCAGCTCTGGAAATGACAAATATTTTCCACAAAGTCATTTTCCACAGACCAACAGCATCATGGGTACTTCATCACCCTGAAACGTGTTTATAACGTCTCACGTAGACATCACAGCTGCACTCTTCCTGGCCAAGAATAGAAACAGGACTTACAGATGACTGAGAAATCACTGCAGGACTGAAAGATACACACACACACACACACATATATATATATATGTGTGTGTGTCTGAAATCAGAAATTGGCAATTTGGAAATGAAATGTCTGTTGGGTGGTGCTAAAAGGTTAATACTCTATCGTGTCTGAAAATAATGTTTCTCCTAAACCCTACCGATAGTCTTTACAAAAGTGATCGTTAAATCAATACACATTTCCTAAAACATCCATGCTAGTTTAGCTTGCATTTACAATGCCTTTAAGAGTTTTTTTTTTCTTTTCTGTTGCACGGTTACATTTTTTAATCATGGTCATTCACACGGTCTTCTATTATCACATTATGCACAAAATTCAACAATGAATTCAAAAGTCGTGTATTGTGCACTTTTTCATTAAAAAGTACTGCTGTATGAAGAAAAATGCCATACTGTGAGATCTGGTTTGCAAACTCTTTCAACAAATAAGTTTTCTCGCAAAATCTCAGATTATGTGTATTGAGATCTTTTCACAGTTGAAACAGGATACCTTCTGATGTTTATTTCCTACTGTAGTAAAAAAAAAGAGATGATTGGTCCATGTGCTGCTTGAACTGAGGCAATACAGCGATCTGTTTTGACACTTTAAAAAGTAACAAAAACGTATTTGTCTGAATTACTGAAAAGGGACCACATTTGAAAACGAAGACTTTTTTTCCTACCTAAAGTAACCTGCTCTCTTGTCTGTTGATGTGTTGTCAGTTTCATCTTTGCTCCATGATGTTTTTTCACGGTGTGAGAACATAATGCGTGGCGTGGGACCACCATGGCTTGTCGAATGAAGCAACAGCAATGGAGGAGGCGGGCTTCGTGAGGGGTCAGTTATGATCAGATATGATAGGCACTATGATAAACCTGTGTTTCAGGTCATAACATAGTATCGTTCTATACATATATATATATATAAGAACAAAACAAAATAATGTCATTATTAATCTGTTTTACTCTGTGGTCATAAATTGTACATAAATGCACATACAGAGGTTAAAAGCTCACAGTTTCATCTGGTTGATAGTTTAATCTGGCCAGATGTACCGATCGGATCCTAAGAGAACTAAAACAAGGCCAGAGAATCTAAATATAGACCCTGCTTTCGCTGTATTATTAGGCTTGACCTACGAATGACTGGGTCTTTTTGTAAACATTCTTTTGGGCTGCTGCCCTTCAAAAATACGCAACCGTAACCATTCATAACCCTCGTGGGACTGTTCGTAGCAAAACAATGTGTTGACAGTTCCAAAAGCAATTCATATTTTCTAGTATTTGCGTACACGTTGTATTTTTAAGCTTGCATTAGGGAACGTCCTCATAACGTCTGTATCGGGAACTCTGCTGGAAGGTAAATAATCAGCATGTTGTTTTTGGACATCGCGACCCTCTCCTAACGCCCCGGCGGAATGAGCAGCCCTGGATGTGATGTTACGATTCTATGCTTTAACAGCAGAATACTCGTGAACGAGATCCTCAGAGATTACACTGTTCATCTGTTGCATGTGAACGATGTCCTTACGGCAAGATTTAGCAGAAACACGACAGAAGGAGCACGAGGCAATGTGACACACTTTTAATTATTTAAAAGAGCACCTGAGGCTGGGAACGCGAGCGGAACGTAACAGCGACTGCTATACGCTCGATGCCAAACAAGCTTCGTTTACAGTCGTAGCGGGAAGGCTGCTGTTTGGCGTCACGCAGCATGTGGCTATTTTTGGCATACCGAATGTCTATATATAGCATACTTGTAAGGTCATCTGGGTCACGTTCGCCAGTGTCATCTCAACATAAGCAGGAGATGGCTGGCTAAAAGGGATTGTGGGTAATCTTTCCTGTCTCACTAAATGTGAAACCGTTTCAGCCTGGTTATTATCCCGGGGGATGGGATTATTATTCTCCATCTCTAAAACAGCTTGGCCTGAAGATGGCCTGAAAAACATGAATGAGGTTAAGCTCTCTCTTGCTTTCTCAATGTCAGTCTATTTTTCTTCTCTATTAATACGAGTGACCAAATAGAGCTTGTTCATTACATTTGAGCTAAACCAATCATACACCAGAGGGAAAAATTATGTAATTATCATTCCAAACGATTTAATTGCCACTACTTGCATGCATGATTGTAAACAAGACATTCTGATTAGAGTAGATTGCACTCAAACACATAACAGAAATATAATGACCATAATTTCTTAAGGTTTCATAAAGTTAATGAACTCTTTTCTCACCTGATGAGTGTATATGAGTGATCAAACAGGGCTCGTTTTCTGATTTATTTCTTTATTTCAGTTCACCGATCACGCAACCCAGAGAGGAAAAATTAATTAACCTATTTATATAGTGATCCCGCATTTTTAAATCACCCCTAAACTACTGTACTACAAAGCTTAAAAACAAATAAATAACATAGAAATATCACATGTAGAGAGAAGTTTTGAAGTGGTGCTAATCTATATATTGTCTAATAATGTTCACTAAAACCCGAATCGTATGGTATCAAAAGTTAGCAAACTAGAAAACAGAAATCCCTCAGAGTTGATGCTAAAACTGTAGTGACCGAATGATCTAAAAGCTCTCAGAAGTTAGAGAGAGACTTTAAGTGGCACTCGTTCCTGGCAGCCTTTGGTTGGTGGTGTTGAATTCTGGTAGGACAGTCTCACAAATATAACAATGAGTATGACGCCTGTAAACAAGAACACAAGATGTGATTGCGGGAGCTGCAAATCGCGTTATCCTCTTCCGTTTGCAATAATTTCAGGATGTTCTGTGTGAGCTTTGTACGTTCTCTCACCTATAACTCCCAGTGTTCCGAGCAGGATGCCCACTGTTGACTGGATAGTAGGCATGCCCTGAAGCTGTTTTGGTGCTGTTCTACAGTTCCCCCTCACATTGCATGGGCAAACCGTCACTCATGAGAGAAACAGCCACCATTGAGCTTGTTTTAAATGCATTAGAGGGGTGAGGGAAATAGGATATATTTATGGAGCACTAGGTGAGGGTGATTGCATCGGTGAGGTCTCGTGGGAAACTAGCACGAGGGTCATACAAGATGAGACCGTGACAGGGAAAGAGAGAGAGGAGCCATGCACCTGTGGCCATGTCATGCATCACTGGAGACTGTGAACAGGATGTTTCAAGAGAGAATCTATTAAACCAATGAACGTGAATGCGTGACCAAGCAGACACAAATACACACAGCATTGGTTCTCAACCATTTTGACTCAAGGATATTGTTTCCGCTTTAAGTACAACACCACTGCTTGTTTTATAAACTTTTCTAATTAACTAGTAGTGTAATTAATGAATTAAACTTCGACCGCACGAATCCACTTTTTCAAACGTACCTCCCAGAGAATATGGAAAAGAAGGCAAAAACTAAATAAACATTGATTTAACATGAAAAACATTCTCACCTTTTCTCACAAGCTCATATCAGTAAGCTTCATGAGAAAACATGGCTACATTAGTGCTAAATTGTTTCACAAATATCCTCATACTGAACAGTCATTAAGCTTATTTGTACATTTTTAATAATGGGAATGACGTAAGCCTGCTTGTTTTATCATGGAAATTTGGCTTAATTGCGCTGTTTATGCGTGGGGGAACACTGTAAGAGATCTAAATTTAAAAATGTCATTTATGACCTAAAGTGAACATTACTGTCTACAGCGAGTCCATTTAACATTGTGTTCAGACAGCTAGTGAATGCAGTGCATGAATGTAATGAAATGACGTACATGGTTGAGTTCTTTACGTAAACATGCTCCCTTTTCATTCATTTAGTTCTGTGCTGGTCTGTGTGCGTTACCTGGCAGATTGATGAAAGTGCTTCTGGGTGGGGAGCTGCTGTCTGAGATGGTAAAGGGTACGATGTAAACCTCTGGAGGCAGGTATGGGACATTCAAAGACAGGTTGGTGTGAGTATCTGTGGAACAAAAAACGACATCCCAGCTTACATTTCTATGAAAGATTAGTCATAATAACAATGTTATTGGTCTGCTGGCTTGGCAATTTAAATATTAGCAATGCAATAAAATCCTAGCATCAAGTTAGTATCCCTATATGTGCTAAAACAGCTAAACAGTGTGCTATAATATTCCAGTAATGTGTTACAATCTGTTAGCAACATACTAAGACGATGCTAGCAGCATACTAAATCTTGCTGTATGACATATAACACTCAAACCTTGAACTTTATTTGATGCTGTTTAAAGTTTAAAGTTTGTCAGTTATAATGTTTACCCTCGACATTAACAAAAATAATTAGGTGACAGAACATTAAGCTAAGTCAAGCAATGCTTATGGAAAAACTCCTCACTGGGCCCAATCAGGTTTTGGCCGTGTGACGCAAAAGTAAGAACTCAGTCCGGTAAACAAGGGGCTGTTATCAGTCTCTACTCACTCTTATCAGTGGTCCAAGAAGCCCCACTACTGTCCTTTGACACTGGAGTCCTTTAATGTGCTAGTCAAAAGGGGACTAAAGGGGTCACCAGTACTAAACTAGTACGGGATTATCTCTCACAAGTATCTCTCTTGTCAGAGGTGACCAATATGTTGCCCATGGCCTCCAGCCTTCTGGTGGAAGCACTTAAAGAAATTTATTCTACACAATATAAACAGTACACGACAACTATCTACTGGGCCTGTTCATATTTTTTTTATTCATGCAACTGCCATGGAGACCCGAAAAACTGCAGCACAAGTGGTTTTTCTATCTATTTCAATCTTTAAATATTTATATAATCTTTCAAATGAAGAAAAACAACTATATGTGATCAGACTTCATATTCTGGGTACGTGTAGTCCATATACATCACCTATCAGTATTTCAATCACCATGGGCACGTCATTTGCTGTTCAAGCATTTAAAAAAAATGTTGAGTTGAGTTAAGTTTTAAATAACAAAAACATCAAAACTCTTTAGTCATTTTTGAGCGTGATGCTAATAGTCTAACCAGATTCCTTGATCTATGCTAAACTGCAGCTAATAGGGGAGTTGGAAAATTAGCCTATTTTCAAAAAAGTGTCATGTTCCTTTAAACGATCAAATTCCATGTACACCTTACTAATGATGTGTCCTGGCAAGCGATTGACTTTTGCCATTTTGAATCTTAATTCAAATTCAGACCGAATTCAGTAACTGAACACCATCAGAGATGATGGAGAGGATGATGTTGAAGAGGATGTGTTTGTGTCACGAGTAGACACCAACGTCACGTGAGCAAAGACGGGTGTTTGGGCTGAAATATAAATTGAGACCTACAGACGCCAGACTACGTCATCCCTCACCATCATTCTCGACACGCTTTCATGATGGAGAATGTAAAGCTGGATGAGTAAGAAAGGAAGAGAGAGAGGTGAGTGTGGAAAAAAGAAACTCACTGTGGGATGTCTAAAGATCAATTAGATGACAAGTCAATGGAAGTACACTTTTAGTCTCTTAACCAACCGGCCCCAGCTGTGAGATCATATAAATTAAAGGCAACATAATTACCCCATGTCACTAGAGGGGGCCTTTTTATTCATTAACAACAAGGAAAAAAAACCTTGAGAAATACTTAGACAAAAACTGGGAAGAAAAACTGAGCACAAGAGAAAAATGAGTGAACAACGGAATCAAAATCTATTAGATTCTAGTCCGTGACTCAGATGCTGCAACTAAGTCAACCTGCTCACCGGCATGAGCTTGGCACATTAATGATGCCTGAAGCTATCAGGAAGACAGCTATTACGCTTATTACATCCAACACAGATTCGTCTGAAGACACTAGACATGGAGGGCAATTTCCTTTGTCAGTACGCTCTTTTCCCCAGACCTGCACTGTGTGTGTGATTCAGCAGGTGGAAAGCATTACACCCAGTTCTGATGACGTCTCAATTTGACTGCATGGATGTTACAGTCAAATGTTCTTTTCTTTTCAAACCTCTAATTTTATCCACATTGACGTCATTGTTAGAGGAGGTCAACGTAACCGGGCATGTCAGCGCTCTTGTGATAATAGACGGTTTGGGCGCATGAAGATCGTCTGACATGTATTTTTTTTAAATGACTGACAGACAAATAGATCTTTAAAGAGGGATAAAGTAGTTCTTGGGCGATAGGGGTGATTTTGTCACTTTAAATGCAACGTATTCAATATGCAGAGGGGTTGGAAGTGGGTTAAAAAAGAGACAAACCATTGATGGGAGTGAGCTTCCAGTTTCGGCGGACAGTGGCGTCGCTGCGGAGGGAGAAGTTGAGCCTTCCTCCATGCTGGGGCCCATCGCTGTCCCGAGAGGCCAGAACCAGAGCCTGATCCTCCCAGCGAGGAGTGCACAGGTACTTCCAGGAGTAATCGCCCACCAGAACTGGGCTATTGTCATTTACATCCAGAATGTGCACCGTCACCAGCGTGGAGGCCGACAAAGAGGAATTACCTGAAGGAGAGAAGAGGTGGCAGAACAAAATAATCTTGAGCTGCATTGAGTGTGCATTTACTGTATTTGAACATGTTCCTGCTTGAAATGGCTGCTGTTCTTATATATATATATATATATATATACGCTTACACTCCAAAAATGAAGAATATTAGTAACCAAACAGTTTTGGTGAGCGTTGACTCAAGAGACTGAGGAATGTTTTGAAATATCTTCACTTTCAGCTTTGGACTGCCATAAGGGTGAGTAAATGGTGACAAAATGTAATTTTTTTTTTGCTTGAACTATGCTTTTAAGTGTATTAATTACGCAGAAACCAGACTGTATGCCATGCCGCAAAAGCTTCATTATACCGTGCTCAGGAGATCAAGCCATGAATTATTAATATACTGTTCATAAAAATATGCAACTTCAGCTATTGTTCATGGATTTCAAATGTTGTTAGATTAAGCTGCTGCTTCCACTGTTTCTTTGCTCTCTTCACTGCAGGAGATGTTTTAAAACAGACATCAATCTGATGCTCAATATTGGTCGAGCTGTATCAAAGGCTGTGCAGGTTGAGATTAGTGCTACAAAGCTCAATGGCATCAGTCAAAAGTGATTTGAAAAGAAATGTCCAACTTTACATATTTATCTTGCAAATAACAGCCAGAATCACAAAACCTACAAGCAAACCCCAGTATATCGATAAATGTTTGCATTTTAACCTGTTCTGCAAAAGCATGCATTTTTTCATATTTTTATGTAGTAACATATTGTGAAACCTACATAGTAAAGACTGACTTTTAGCCTCTTAACTATAGAATTAGTAAAAGTTATCTCAAAATGTTATTTTTATTCAAATTTTGGTCACACTTTATTACTTCATTTTAAATAGACTTTCCCACGGGAATAGTTTGAGATTAAACAATAATTGGCAGAACACTTGTGATACCAAACGACTCCTAAACATTTGACGGTGCTTTTAAAGATGTGATCCATTTTAAATGGAATGTTTGGGATTCAATCAAAATGCAGAACTTGAAAGGTAAGCTAAACTTAAAATTTGTCACTTTTAGCTGTGTACTATCAATCCCTATATGACTATCCCTATATAGTACTAAACATTTGAATAATCCTTACTTTATTTTTTTTTTAATTACACTAGGTGACACAAGTAGTGCAGAAACTGCTTTCTTCGCCGACAACTACAGTTTATGACAACAATCTATAAAAGATCACGCTGAAAGAGTTGTGTACATACTATTTATATTTACATATATCTAAATATTCATAAAAATATATGTAACGCTTTCGACAATTTCCTTCTTACAGCTTTTTAACCCTTACTGTCTATTTTAATGCATCTTTTTCTGCAGCCCAGAGTAAAATACAATTCCTTGAAGGTCAGAAGCTCTCAGATACCGAAGTGTGTATTATTTTTGTCTATCATCTATAGTTTCTTTATTTCTCCCTCCTCTTATACCCTCCCTCTCGTTCTCTACTCTGCTTCAAGACTCGAGACCACGTAAGACAGGCAGTTGTGAGTCATATCTGTTGTTCTCGTCTCATTTCTCTCCTTTTTCTCTCCCCCGTAAACATTTGTGACTGAGCATTCAGGACTGGACTTATTTCTCATCTGAGAGCGCTGATGGAGGCAGAAGGTAATTGGAAGGTGAACCGTGTGACCTTCACACCTCAGATCTTTGATCTGCGCCCTACATTCAGGTGTGGAGGAATAATGTACAATCCTGTACCACACACACACACACTGCAACATCTCAGCTGGTGACTCATTCACTGCTAGTTATTACAATGTCTGAGATTTCTCTCACGGCATGTGGATGTGGCCCAGAATTTTTAAATGAGATTTGATACTGAATAGAGCCTGTCACAGCATTTTGAAATGTCAAGAGTCTCGGCAGCACTGATGATTTTGAAAGAGAGAAAGCCGAGGGATGTTGATTTTCCCCAGATGTCTCGCATTGATAGCATCTTCTTCTTGTACTTGCTCTGTATAATAACTTCAGTTTGATGGACATGTTTATTCAAACAAACAACATGAATTGACAGCCCTCCGCAGTGAATGCACAGCACGAGGAGGGGTAAAATATCTCTTACGCCCATCTTCAGCCACCACCTCCATGGTGTAGGTGCTGTTCTCCTCTCTGTCCAAAGCCTGGACCGTCTTGAGCTCTCCTGAGTACTTCCCAATGGAGAAATATTTCTTAGTGTCTCCTCTCAGCGAATACCTGTGGAAACAACGTTGAGGGTTCGATTATAACATTATGGATTATAACACAGCAACAACAAAAGATATCGGGGTTCAAATACTCATCTGCAAAGATAACATTAGGCTTTCAGCATATTAAAATGATTTCTGAAAGATCACGTGACACACGAGACTGCTGTAATGACTGCTGAAAAATCAGTTTTACATTTTAAAACAACCAGTTACTGTAATAACATTTTACAATATGACTGTTTTTTATGTATTTCAGATTCTTTTCCACCTTCCATTGCAAAATGTGTGATTGAAACCTGTATAAACCAATAACTATTCTTGAGGCAGTCCTCTCAAATCACTCCAGATGCAGCCATTTTATGCACTTCCCCTGCTGTTTAGCCAAGGAAACAGAATGTCAGGTACATGAAATAATGTGGCGACATCTGAACGCAGGATAGATCCTGCTTGTACATCGTGTACAATACACAACCTGAACACACCACAGTAAATGACAATGACATTAAGACACTTTCGATATGTTAAATTATGCTTCTTTGTGTTTACATTTAGGTACACAACTCTGGATTAACAGTTTTAGTTTTTAAGAAAATAGTGATTTCCCTCCATGAGATTGTGGTTTTTGTGTCGATTGAGATTTATTAATATGAGAATCCCTAGTTTACGAAAGTGAGTGACAGCTGGAAATTGAGCAGGAATCGATGTAAAGATACAGTTGGTATTGTGATAGGTAGTTGTACTAATGTAATAAGTGAAATATCGGCTTACCTGATTGGATGGGAGTCAGGGTCATAACCTCTGATTGTGGCAATGACACGTCCTGGCTCCTCCCCTTCTCTGACCGTGACTTCATAATGGCTTTGAGACAAAACGGGCCCTTCATTGATGTCATCGATAAAAATTGTGACAGTTGCTGTGGATGCTGGTCCGTATCTGCCTCGGACCAGAGCCACCGGGTTCTGAGCGCTCAGTACCAGTATGTACTCATTCTCCCGCTCAAAGTCTAGCACCTGCACACAAAATGAACACGCTCTTAGTACAGTATGGTTTTTTTATGCCTGGAAGATGACTTTGAGACAAAAAAAAAGCCACTCTGCAATTATGAACATAAAAAAGACATACCTAACCAGTATATGTTGTGTTTTTTTAAAAGGGCAGGACAAAATCCCACTGAGATAGTCTGACTGGTCATCACAGTGTGTCAAAATGCATTTCTGAAGGTGAAATGTGTTCAAATCAGGTTCTGAATGACCCATTGTACGCTCTGATGTCATTCATCAAACCGAAGGTCAGATATTTCTGTGGATGCGCATAACCTGCTGACATCACTCTGTAAGTCATACACTGGGCTGTCTTCCAGGAAAACAGGGTTATAATACAAAGGTAACAAAATGCAGATAAACGTTGACGTGAGAGTGGGCGGTAAGACACGCCGTTACCAATGTCAAAACACTCTGTGTTTGTCCATACCTCTAGTCGTCGTCTTTACATTTTTCTTTTCTCATTTAACTTAATTCTAAAGGCTTCACCTTTTGAAGGTGGTTTGTAGAAAAAATCATCTTGACTATAATTGAGAACAAATTATGATGTCAGTGATGGTGCAAATGCTGAATCTGTGTTTTATGTTCCCAGAAATGAGAAAAACAGAGACAGAGAGAGAAAAAGATTAATGCTACTGACTGAAATGAACAGCATTACCATTTTTTCACTAGTAATATTACATCCAAACTTCACTTAATTTAATTCATTAAGTCACTTAATTCACTTGTATTTTAAAGAGCAGACAGCATTCTGACCAGACCCTGATGTTCTGCCATTCTTTGCTCTTATTCCAGATGTTATCTAAGTCAACCAATCAGTCAGCCACAACAAAAGTGTCCTGTACAACTAGGATCTACAAATCAAACGGCAACCAGAAGACCAGTTAAGACTTCTCCAATTCTCCACAACCTTGCAGGTTCAACTTCATGACGTCAGGATAACGAGACCGTTCTTGTCACGTTACTTTGACATCTCTTTTCTAATTCAATACATTTCTAATATGTTACTGAAAACTCTATTCTTTGCTCCACTCAGAACACAGGTTCTCAAATCTTCAGCCCATCCATGCTTAAAACAAACACAAAAATAGTTCATACTAACTCCTGACAACTGTAAAAACCTACCAAAACATGCTTCAAGGCGATAGCAAATTCCATTTATTACTGTTGCTTATCTAAAAACAGTTCTTCTACTAAGAAATACAAGATATTTGTTGTCTTGAGAGCCATGCTGCAAACATGACATACTGTAATTAGTGCTTGCTAATTAATAATACGATCTACTTAATTTCTGGGTCCCAGAACAACAACAGAGATAGTTGTGTAGAGTCCACAAGAACACCGATGAACACATGGTGAAACAAATGGCTAAATAAATAAATATAAGGATTCAAGAATCCTTTGTTGAAATGTCATCAGCTCACAGCTCGCATTCTGACCAAACATGAATAAAAGATGTCAGAAATGGATCAAAATTGCCGCATATCACATAAGGTTTGGACAGAGTCAAGATCAAAGGAACCAGTGACAATAATCAGTGGAACAACTGCATCACCTGAAGGGAATGTGGGTCACGGTGTGGATCAGGCCTTGAGCCCTGGATGAACGGCCTGCTAAATAATGACTTCATATAATGACCTCAGAAAGTATTTTTACATAAGCACATAATATGTATAAACCTCAGCAGCGGCATTTGAAAACAAACTATACTAGACATTTTCTGGTAATTTATTTACATTATTAGCCATTTTTTGACCAACTGTGCTATTGCTTATGATATTTTGAGTTCGCGAGGGTGCCAGTTTTTGAACAGTATATAAACTTTTTGTGAAATATTTTATTTGAAATTTAGTGTTTGAACTCCTGAGGGCTGAGCGGTGAACAACGTAACACTTAAACCTCATCATGTACTTAACATTACCTATAAAAATACCAGCTAGAATAAATCAAACTGTTCAGTGAATGTAAACACAGAGATAATTATAGTAACTAAAGAGTATGAACAATCATACATTTTGACGATTTGTTTGATGAGTATCTGCAGTGTCGGTCCCATTCTGTAAGCACTTCACAAAACTGCATGTGGCTGACTTGGATGTGTTTAGAAGTTTCCGACAGAACATCAATTTCAGATCGCAGATTAAAAGTTGTATAAACAAAGAACGATCACGTTGTGTCAGGGTGATAATTCAAGATTTTGTTCCTAATTCACTGAAAAAGAACAGACCACTGGGAGTTCTTCTTCAGCTTTTCCCGGCCCCTTTATTGAAGAGTATGCATGCGCTTTTAAAGCTGACTCTTTACAACAAGTGCAACTTGGTTTGATGTTTATCTGTTTGACTGGCAGTGATATGCAGGCAGAGATGATACCTTATCAAGGATGAGGGCAGCTTCATTGTTCTGTCTGTCAGTCACTAGAGTGAAAACCTCCTCCTCGTTCCCAGATTCAAGTCTGTAGTCCACCTGCCAGCTGTCTCCACCCCACTCATCCGCATCCCATGCTGACACTACAGTGACTGTGGTGCCCACTGAGGAGTCCTCAGCCAGGTGGAAGGGTCCATACTAGAGAGACGGAAATAAATAAAACAATTTAATTTAAGGACCACATCTTTACTAGTAGCTTATAGCATTTGTTACATATATTTTATTACAACTTATAAAGCGCATATCAATGCCTCATCCTCCATGACCCTATTTTAAATCACTTAATTCAACCCCATACCTTACCTTAATTACCTTATTAATAAGCAGCAAATTAAGATTCTAGGGATAATTATGATTGTGTTCCCTATTTTAAAGTGTGATTAAGATTTCTAATATACTGTTTGTAATTATGATAAAAAAGAAAAGAAATCATTAAAAAGTGACCAACTTTATGGATCATTAAAGTAATAGTTCACCCAAAAATGAAAAATTTAGACATTTTTTTTTCCTACAATGGAAGTCAATGGTGGCCCCGATTTGGAACTACTTGAGGATAAATAAATGATGACAGAATTTTCATTTTTGGTTGAACTACTCCTTTAACATCAACCTGCCAGAAGGGATTACAGATAAAAATTGGCCAGTGTTGGCTAAATGTGGCCTACTTTACATATTGGATGTACTATTAATGTGCATCATTGCACCCTCATTAATTAAAATAATGAAAAATAAAAATGAAAATGTCTTTAAATGTATAAAATGTGTCACATGAAATCTAATGAAATATTATCCATAAACAATGTTCAAGATTTGCCGTCGGTAAGATTTCCTTTTTGAAAATTAAAGAGGTAGTTCATTAAAGGCATAGTTCATTCAGTCAATCAATAACTCTCAATATTTATTCAACCTACTTATTTTTCAAAATATCTTCTGTGATTATCGAATTTGGACAGAATTTTTGTTTTTTTGGTGATGAACAATCTATACATTGATCAAAAGTGACAGTAAAGACATTTATATTCCCCCTCACCCCCATCATACAATCAGCACAAAATATTAAGCAGCACTGCAATTTTCAACAATGATAATAATGCAAAATATTGTGGGCCCCCTGTACTCAATCCCTCTTTTTCTCAGAATAGCTGTCAGTGGAGGAAGACGCTTTCTGAATTCAGAGGTGTAGTAATAAAAAATCGACCAGCAGGTTCTAACAACACCTAACTAGACAACCTTGGCCATTTGGCATAGTTTTGCTGACATTGAGAACTTCAGAGTCTTAGAAGAGCTGTATTCAGATGCTAGTCACTCTGTCACACCCCCAGCACTTCACAACTAAACCCTTGACAAACAGACATGACCTTCTAAAAATGTTTTTACTTTAAGAAAGTATGTGTCTTTGTGTGTACTTCTGAAAACAGTGCTGTTCATTAATGTAAGTACAGCGCCATTCATCAAAACATCATTCCTCTAAGAAGTTATGGCTGCCTCGTGGTGCCTAAAATTCATTGTCAACTAAATTAGGTGATACATAATTCAAATGAAAGGCGCACAGCCAATGAGGAGAGCTTTACGAATGTTTCCAGAATGCAGAACATGGCACGTCTTCCTCATCTTTCAAAGGGGATCTAAATATACCTGCTGAATTCAAGCCAGCACTGCTTTTTACCCTCCACTGCTGCTGCCCTCCATCTTCACACCAGCACTCTGTCTGCACCCACGTACATCTCCTGTATTATTCACAACACGTGGCGTAAACACACAGGGTATTTTCCAGAAATCGGGAGAGCACTGCCTGCCTCCATCCTCTGTTCTGCGTTTCTCATTTTGCTAATCTCTTCCCGTCACTGTAGTCATCTTTCTGTTTATTATTCAACTCGGCTGCATCAGTGAACAAAGATGATGACATAAGATAAACGCTTAAGGCTGTTCTGCATATGCGCTCATCTACCATAAATAGATAGTGCTACAAATTAGCAAGTGGTCATATTTAGAACATCACCTCAGGAAAATACGTTTTTCTAAAAATAGGAGATTCAGATATGTTCTGCAAACATTTGATCTTATGCTCCACATTAAATCACTATTATATTTCTTTTTGTTTACTCAATGCAATTATGTACTGATATTAACTGCCCAATATAGATATATTAATTATGGGTTAATGGTTCATTTGATGGTTAACTGCTAAATTAATAAATACATAAATAACCATAGGCTTTATTTTTGCCATCGGACATTTATTAAAATTTAAAAATAGATTTATTGTCTCATTCCAAACCCGTTTTATCCATATGTAACCTATATATAAAAAATCGAAAAGTACATAAACCGATATGAATAAATGTAAAATTTATAGTATAAAGTTGGCTGATAATTGATAAATTGTTTAATTCCTAAATGTAATACATGTTAGGGTGGAGACCAATCTTACAAAATAAATGTGTAACTCTTTAGGTAGAAACAATACTCTGCTCTTCATCTGCGCAAGACATAATAAAAAATAAGAAAACGCGACTTACAGGCAAGCAGTGAAAGATCTGAGATCATTACTGGTAAAAATCAGAATTCATCTGAATAAACTTAATTGGTGTCATCCAATTACAGCTGTAAACATTGCCCATTTATAGTGCTTAAAACTAAAAAAAGAAACACTCCCAGCTAAATTATTACATGTCCATAAGCCTGAGATTAAAGCAAGGATTCCCCCTGAAAGCTCTTTATCTCATCTGTCTCTGTAAATCACATTTTCTAGAACACGGGTCTTGTACAAACACACTAACAGATAAAGAGAAATAAAGAGAGAAAACTGAGGTGACAGCAGAAACACCAACAGCGTCTAAAGAGAATTGATCTCAAACCACAAAATAGAAATTACTATATCACAGGGAACACAGCAGTACCCATAGTGCACAGCTCATACCTCATGATGGGAAAAGATCGGTGGGTTGTTGTTTTCATCCAGAACCTTGACTATGACAGTGCAGGAGCTGTTTAGTCCTGAGAAACAAGTCAGAAAACATATTGATTATCTATAAATAGCAATATTGTTAGTTCTGTTAACTGGCATTAACATCAAGTGACAGAAAATTAAAATGTTACTGCGTGACAGTATATCAGACTCTACATGGCATATTATGTCAGCCGACACGCTACAGTCCCACATTCTGTGTGGAAAGATGTGACATTTCGATAGCCATTAGTTGGATCCATAAAATTACAGAGATCAATTATGCTGCATCAATCATGCTGCATAACTACAGTAACTACCTCAAGTGTTAAACGAAATTATGCCTGAGCATCACAATATGAAATTTCACACAATCACACAAACCAATCAGAGAAAATTGCACGAAATGAGAATTACGTGGTGCCATTCTACTAGACTAATTTAGCACTGAGCAGTGTCGGGGATGGTTCGACCTTTAGCGTCCTCTGCCGTGATGGTGAGTGTGTACTGTGGAGCGGTGCCCTCCATGCTGTCTGCCTGAACTGTGATCACTCCCGAGTCCCGGTCCACTCGGAACAAATTCCGGGGAGTCTCAGGCATCTGGCCCACCAGCCGATAAAATATCCGCACGCTTGTCGGCTTTCGGTCGTCATTGTCAGCTGCTTGGACTGTGAGAATCTCTGTACCTGCGAGCAGAAGGTCAAAGCACTCAATAAACCTGCTTTAGTATTTAAATAGCATATATATACTTTGTAAGTATGTGTGTTTAACCTTTAGTCGCAAGCTCCTTGACCACAGTGTGGTACTGCATCTGTGGGAACGTGGGCCTATTGTCATTGGCGTCCCCCACCATCACTCGCAGCTCCACGGGCTTAGCAATCTCTCTGCCATCTGGCCTCTCTACCACTATGTCAATATGAAACTAAAAGGGAAAAGGCATTCTTGTGAGTTCTCAGTTGCAAAGAAATCAGTATGTTATCTGCTATAGTCATCTGTGGTTTGGAGTATAGGATGAAAAGAATTCTGCATATATATTTTTACTGGAACATCTTAAGACATATATGGATACGTTTACACTGTTAGTAGTTATAGAGCGAGTCTTGAAAGGTTCTGTTCGTGATTGAGGCTGCTGTTTGTATGAATGTGCAACTGACGTCAAGCTTGTATTGTGATCACCTTTAACAATAGCGGCAGTGATTAAAGTAAATACAAAAAAGCACAAAGTCTTATCACACGGGACACAACAGCGTTCCACATGAATTAATCAACTGAAGGTTTAAACTTTATACCTCAGTAAGGAGGAGAGGATTTGAGACATACACAGACAGTCTGGAGTAACTCTGGTTTTTAAACCTTCAGATTACGCAAAGCTCATAGCTGCATCTCTGAATATTACCGAAAACCATTCATGAAAAGCCACAACATGCCGCAGAGGGGCTCTCTTACACTGTATAACGCAACAGACAGCTGGTTATAAGTCCTGTAAATTTACTGGTGTGAGTTTGGTTATAAAATGGAGCTGCCACTATCGTAAATAAGTTACATAGATGGAGGAGTGAAGTCATGTAACAGCACTCTGTGATTAGTAACAAACGATGGGGATTTAGAATGGTATATATTTAGGTGCAATATTTATTTACTAGCTCACTTAATCCTCAAGCATGACATGGGATTTGGTGCGCTGTCAAAAACGTGCTTAAATGCAGGACTCGCCTCAAGCATTAGCTGGACTACTTGATTAAAAAAAATACATATAAAGGGATACAAAATTAGCATCAAAAAGTGATTCTGGGGTGTAAAAATTAGGTTGGAGCATCGACTCTCATTCTTGTTCACTTATCATTTACATATTCAAAAACAGAACAACAAAATGACATAAGGTTTTGCCTACTGCATCTTAGAGTTTCTCTTTTCGTAACATCATAACATTTATCTTTTACCTGGTCCTGTGTTTCTCTGTCCAGAGGAGCATTTAGGTAAATGATTCCTTCCCTGTTGATAGTGAAGAGCATTTCTGGAAACTCTCCCTCAAGACTATACTCAACTGGACTTCCACTCCACTTCACCTGAAACACACACGCACACACAAACACAACATTACCAATCAAAACCACTGTAGCTAACTTGTAAACCCAAAGGCTGATGTTAGAATTAGGATGGGGGGCACCAGCACCTGTGACAGCACCATGCAAATGGCTTGGACATCAGATTTAAACAAGGATGAGATACAATGTTTGAGGAAAACCCTGCATGTTTAGGCACTGCTGATAAGTGCGGTGAAGCCGGCACCTGCCAAAACAAACCAGCTGCCCTCGCGATGGAGGGATTTTCCACTGGGCTGCGATAAATGATGGAAACGCTCCTGGAAAGGGTGTGGAAACGCACCGAAGAAGGAGAGGACCCTGTAGAGGGGAGACATGTGTATCTCCTCAATACCTCGCCCTCCAACCGCTTTGTTATGGAGATGGCTCTCCAAACTCAAGCACTTTGTATATATCAGCGGGCCTCTCAAAAGATGACCTGCCCACGCTGTTATGAACCGTCAAGAGCAGAGCTTTGAAGAGATTAATGTGCGTCGTCCTGCTGTTCTAAAAATGGTGAGCACCGGCTAAGGTGATGTCATCTATTTAGTTTCCAAGGCCTGTTTTTGACAGAAGTGATAGAATCCTCTTAGGACGAGTCAGTTCATGCCTTTGATGTTTAGTGCTGTGGACTGACGAAAAGAGAGCGTGTTAACAGTTGGATGTTGAAAATATATTCTTGTGATAACAATTCTGAGGAGCCCTAGGAGGCCGTTATTATTTTTGTTCTGTTTTGTTTTCTTATGATCATGAATGAAACTCACCCTTTCTCTGATCAGACTAAATAATTTAATCACATCTGTGAAATATCATTCTATTATCATGCAGGCGTCCCAGACATGAATCACATGTTCTCATTCACTACTGTGTCTATGATGATGGTTGTAGCCGCCTGCTCCTCTTCTTCAAGCGTTACTGATTTGGAAATGCTCACTGAGTCATAGGAGTGAATCTTTGATCAAAGTGCAAAAACAGCTCATCCATGATGAAGCCATGTATTATGCTTATAAACGTTTTTTTTTTTTTTTAAAAAGTCGATTTTTGTGGATATCTGAACACCAAGGGTGATAATCAACCTAAATTCAGAATCGCAAGATACAAGTTTGAAATGACTTTTTTCTTTGCAGTTCAAAAGTTTACAACTTGCAGTTTAGTTTAAAAAAAAAATGTTTATATCTCACATCTTTGAGTTTACATTAGATCTAGAAATTGTGATATATCCACAGAATTGTGAGAAATATGGAGAGAAGGCAGAAATAAGCTTCCATAGTATCAGTAACACTGTAATCGCTGTCAGATTGATTTTTATGTTCAGGTAATAAGCTAGTCAATGAGAATCCACCTGACGTTAAAGAGCTCCAGTAGTGGCGACTTAACTAGACACAATTAGGTGGTTCCTTACAAACGCTTGTGCGAAGCACAGAATGATCAAGCTTCTCTCGAACTTCACTAAAATGCAACCCCAGCACCCCGAAGCGTGTTTAAGCAAGGCTTTTTTAAAGCACTCCAGCATATTGCAAAATAAACTACAGAGTATCACGAATCACAAACTTACTGGAACAATGCCACGTTTTTCAGCCTGAAGCTGAACATTCTCCACAGACTTTAATTTAAACACGGCAATTCAAAATGCTTCTGCTGTCAGCCTATCTGTCTCTCGTATACACTCGCTCACAAACAGCAATTTGTGACTCTCGAGCTGTGATTTGTCATGTAGGGTCAATTTGAACCAGAAAAGGAGAGAAAAATGTGATTTCACTATTGTGGCATCAGCTAAACACAATATGTTTCACAAGATGAAATGGGGATGAAGAATGGGTTGCTGCTCGGGTTCAGCTGCTCTCCTGAATTGTGTCACCCCTGTATTTGGTGGATTTGACTGAGAGCAAACAAACAAAGCTGACATCCAAGTCATCCACTAAGCATTATGATCAAATAAAGCTCTTTATCTGAAATACCAAAAGTGTTTTGTAGGAATACATGGAGTTAAGAGGATTGAGATAAACTTTTTTAGGTTTAGGTTCTATCCCGTTTTAAAAATAGAAAAATGGAGGATGAAATGAGGAGAGCACTGCTGTCTTGCAGCGTTGCTATGAGAGAAATGCACGACTCGCAGACTCTTGAGTTCTTCATGACCACTAATCTGTTTCATAACCAGTGTAACTCCAGCCACCCACATGCACATCACAGCACACACGAGTGGGCGGGAAAAGGCTTTTCCCATTTAAAAAAAAAAGAAAAACATCAAGTCAGACCCAGCACACACACTTTTATATTAATTTTATATTAATAGTATCAAAAGGGACTTAACTGAATTTAAATATAACACAATAATGCAATATCAATCGGATGTTCTAATATGTTAGTTTCATATTAAGATTAATATAATAAAATACGGTTAAGAATATGTTGCAAATATCAAAACCAATACAATAATTGCAAAACTGCATCCATATCGCCAACATTACATTTTTTTTGCATAAAACGTATCCATGTGTTAAATACTACTACTACTAGTAGTACTAATATAGAAATTAAATCAGAAAAGCACATATTCTTTTACAAATGTTGTTTAAAGAAACTAACATTTTAATTTCTAAGTAATCTGTCCCTAAAATTTAGGTATGAAAAGCAACATAGAAATCTTCTATTCTGCTATATAGCCCTGGTTGGGAAAGGAAAGCTTTTTTGTGTGTGTGTGTGCGATCTAGGAATTTTAGTGGGTGGAAAGGCGTTGGTGTGTGTAGGAGGCGCCCATGAAGGAGAGAGGAGGATCTTTTGCCACAAACCCACAAATAACTGTAAAAGATTATTCTGCAAACGCATATCATACGTGACTTTCCACTGCAGACTGATCAACTTTACTTAAATATCACTGGCTGTACTCAAGCATTTTGGCCACACTTTATTTTAACTCAATAAACTAATCTGCTTCTTATAAATAGTACATGTTAATTTAGGTATTGAGCGAGATGTAGAATATGGTTATTCAGAATATGTGCTTTACAAGCATTAATAAACAGCCAATATGTTAATAACAGGCAGGGTAATAAGCAACTGTTTAATAGTGAGAACTGGTTACCACCATTTCTAACTGCAACACTTTCTACCAAAAATGAAACCTTTGCTGAGGAAACAGATGCACAATTAGTTACAAATATGCTCTAAGAGGCAGAAAGTAGATTCCCCACATCCACTATCATGACATCAGGTGTTTCATAGACAGTGACTGTGTTAGGATGGCAGTGAGTCGTGACTAATATAAATTCTGAACATCAAGCAAAAGGTCATGTCATGATGAAAGCCATGTGCAGTTGTGGGATGCTGCCGCACTCTCCTTTGAGGTGAATGAATTCAATATAAAACAGACTCCCCTATGTTAATATATATATATATACACACACATACAGGATATCTCATGCCGCCAGTGCTCCTAGAGTCCTCTGCTCTAGTCATACCTGTGAGATCGGGATGGGATATGGTCCAGGCAGATTCTCCTGCAGTCTCACAGGGTCAGGTGAGGCCCATGCGTTCCCAGTCACCTCCACTAACACAGTTCCAGTGGAGAAGAAAGCGTTGGCCTTGCCGGCCATGTCCTGCACCATCACAGACAGCTTGTAGCGGCCACACATTTCTGGATCGAGAGTTGAGGCACCTGGACAGATGGACACATTAAAAAAAAAAAAACACAAACAGCTGAACCACAAAGATCAAAAGGGAAAATATGTAGAACATCTTAAGCTTACAAATGCTGTATTTATTTGATGAAAACAGTAATATTGTGAAATATTATTACAATTTTAAACTTAAATTTTCTATTTTAATATATGGGCCCACTTTTCATTAGATATTCTTGTATTATGTAACATTTGATATAACGTACTTATTGTGTACATACAAGTTTTTACATTGTACTTATGTGAAAACACCATCCTGTAATTACATGCATAATTAATTTGTGTAGTTGCATCTAAAATTACACTGTTGACACGGTTTCCCCCTCAAAAGCAGAAAAAAGGTGTTTTGCAGTTCAACATGAATATGAATCATATGATTTATGAGACTGTACACTGTACCTAACAATTCATTATTTTATTACTAAGTAACACCTAATGTACTTCTGTAACGTACGACCAATTTCTTAAAAAAAAACTTCTACAAGCTGCTATAAACTTCTAAAAATGAGTTTTAGTCTTGACCATATCTCCAAACCTAATTCATATCTCTAACCTAGGTCAATGACACTGCTGTACAAGCAACAAACACTGATCGTGAGCCTAAACTTCACCAAATCCATGAAATGCTTCTTCAAATCTGGTTAATCACAATGATGTTCCAGGGTCAACAAAGATGCGGATCAGGCACTTAGGTAAGATCTGTTTCTGCCAAGGTACATCAGCATGTGTAAATATCTACATTGCAAAACCATCTATTGTTTGCGCTGCCTCGTGAAAACAAGTGTACAAACACTCTCTGAGCGTATTAAGTCTGTTTTATCTCTCTCGAGCTAATGCCAGGCCGCTTTGGTTATATTTGAACCAGAATCCTCTGAGCTGACCTGATGGCTCGGGCTCTCGATGACTCATTCAAATTAGCCATCTTTCTTTTCTAGCTCTGTGAGGTTTGGCACTGCTTCAAAATCATTTTAATTTAGCAGCAATGTTTAAAAAAAAACCAAAGGGCAATGTTGTTAACAGCTGATTTAACAATGCAATAAGCAGAGCGTATTGGACCAGTGAAAGGAGACGGTGAGAGTGTTATTAGCTGATTTCATGGTGAAATTGGGCTGAGAGGAATGAAGGACGATAAAAGGAAATGAGAAGGATATTGTCTTTCAGTTTACACCAAGACGCTAAAAAAGCATGAGGGAACTACGCAGAATTTATAAGAAAAGTAGGTATTAATCTATGACTTTTCAGGATTCGATTGACTGCACTGCGCACATTATTCATTAATTCATCCCAGTCTTAGTCACACACAAGCAGCTGTAGTTTATTACCATCCTCTGTAAGGGACACTTCTCCAGTGATGGAATCGATGGAGAACATGTGGCTGGCAGGGATGCGAGGTATCTGGTCCAAAAGACTGAAACGTAGGTCTGCGTGGGCGGTGTTTCTGTCGTCTCGGTCCAGCGCTTCCACCTGCATGAACGGGATTCCTGTGACAAAGACACATATATATCGGAATTATTTATCACGATCCGATGAACCGACACATTTAGACCGATGAGCAAATGGTGCTTATTCACATGTTAAGAGAACGGAATTTCAAAAATAGCCTTTTCTTACAATTATATCATTTTATTAGTATACAGTGTGAAAGGAGACAGGAAACGACAGCAAGAAGAGGCAGGAACGGGACTGGCAATACTGAGTCAAAGTAAAGTAGTCGACAGCTGGCTATAGAGTTTGTTGAAACCAGAACGCATTCTGCTTTCTTTAATAGCCCCGTTCTTAATGTTTGATTGCAATCAAGCAGTCAAAACATCTTACAATCTCTAAACTAGGCTGACATTCAGTCGTTACTGATGTTCTGCGTCGAAATATACTCACTTCACTGGGCTGACATTATCAACAAATGCTTCTTAAGTACGTTCGTTTTCTTTCTTAGCCTGAACCCTCTGAGGTCACGAGTACATAAGTCTCTTTATTGTTATGTTCTTAAAATAGGAGATGAGTAATCTCTGAGCATTACTGAGCAAAAGCATTTTTCATTTTGGTCTTGTTATTCATTCTGATCTCTGTTAGCGTTTCTGAGAAAACATTCAAAAACCCGAAGAATACGTGAGGGTTAGTGCTTCAAGGACATTTCATCTGTCATCAAAATGATGATGCGCAGGTAAAACATCTTGTCCTCACATCCAATAGGCTCTTCGTGCATCCCATTATCGAACGAAAATGAAACAAAATACCATTCAATTATGCCACACTGAGCTATTTCCACGCTACTACGCTACTCGTAATTTACGGTGTGGCATAAGAAATGACATTCAGAGTAACAGTTTATCTCATTTAGCATCGCACGCCTGTAGAACTGAAGAAAAAGTCAAGGCAATTAGGATGAGCATCAAGCAAAGGAAGTTCTCCAGCGCAGGCCTGCTGCGCTCTCTTCCCACCCACCTTTGAGAAGCCCCAGCTGCACGCTGCCTCTCATGCTCTCTTCCAAGAACACCGGCACGTTGTCGTTCTTATCAATGACGCACACCTCGACAGTAAAGCTCTGAGTGTGCATGGATTTTGTGAAGGACACCTGGGAAAAAAACACACGCGGGTCAAATCACTCGAGCAGCGTGTCTTATTAGAGCTCAACCCTTTTTGGTTCGTTTATTGGCCTGCGGTTTTCTTCAGAATTTGCTATTTTGGGCTGCCACCGGATGTATTGGGCGTGGGTTTTTCCATAAACTGAACTGAGTGGCGACGCGTTCCAGATAAAAACATCAGGAGACACTCAAGACGCCATGTGCTGTAGCAGTCAATGCTGAATTTAGGCTCATTTTAAAAGAATGAATGACAAACACAAGTGACATAAAAAAAACAAACTTAATAAATATGTGTCTAACATAAAAAAGGAAGGTTACTTTATCGGTTGATTTTTAACTTAAATGAAATTCGCTTATGATTCCGCACCTGCAAGGAGTAGGACGGCTGCTTCTCTCTGTCCAGAGGTTTAAGGGCATAGAGAAGCCTGACTCCACCCCAAAATCCCTTCATCATCACCACTTACAGACAGATCTGAGTAGGTCAGGGGGAGATCTGGCAACTGTAAAATCAAAATATGATCAATATATAAAACCACAAATTATAAATATCCATAAACTGAAACTGTATGTTCTATGCATTTACACGTGGCATAAATGCAATTTCTGTATTGGATATCAGTGTACTCTTCTTAACGATACAGTCATATCTGTATTTAAAAGAATAGTATTTATTTATAACACAAAACCCACCCACTCCACCAAGGGCTTTAAGCTCCTTAGGTCTGATATGCTCAGTTACCTGATTTCTATTAAAAAAATCACTAGCTTTTCACATGATTGCTGCACTGGCGTCGTTTCTTCGGTTGTCAGTTCCTATATTTTTCATGGTATAGATGGCTGGTTGTCTTTTTAATAACATGAAAAACTTTCAGTGAAAACGAACTTTCAGAATCATTTCAGTGAAAAAACCCCAGCAGACAGTCAATTTAGCTGTCTGCTCTACAGGAAGCATATCTTATTTACATCATGTGTGTACTTTGCTGGTAACAATAAAAATGTCTGCGCTAAACAAAACTCTGGCATTTTGAGCAGATGACATTTAAATGCATCCGAATCGGCCGTGTCAATGCGTTCTGTAATTAGTTACAATGTTCCACTCTGCAAAAACACATTGTTGAAAATAACATTTGCCTCAGTGGTACTATATTTAAACACACGCCCTTCACAGTTATTTTATTGCAGCATTTTTTTTATTAATTACTCAGCCATAATTTAACCAGTTATCTGGATGTAGAAGCTATTTGGACAAGCTGAACAAGCTACATTTTTAATCGGCTGATGATACGAGCTGCTTGATTAAATCGCATTTTGCTGCTTTCAAGTGCACTTGCTGGGAAACGGAGCCATTCTTTACAATGACCACAGGAATTCAAGTTGGAAACATAACATGGATGCACCCTAAACAAAACAAATGAACTATATAGTGAGTCATAATCCAACAACACCAGAATTCTTAATTATATAATTAATTTCTGTCACTTACTTACTGTACAGGGTATCACAACCAAGACCATATGTCAAAGTTAATAAACACTATTCCCTACAGACTTGCTTTCCGTTCACTGCTCTCTTTATAGGTTTCATCAGTGTTTCCGCCATGTTTTACATCGGCATGCTCCTTCCAGAGTCACAACTCAGCACCGTGTACCATCGAGTAAATACAAGTTCCCACTTGTAAATATAGAACTTGGCTCGGTCATCTGTGTGCCCGGAAATCGCAATTAAGACATTTACGAAAAAGAGCACTTGAAGAGCACATTAATGGCTGTTGGTGTAAACACCGGTTGAGTAGCAGAAGCGGTCAGTGAGACGGTAATGATGTTTGGCTGACCGTTCTCTACGTCTGTGAATGAACGTGACTGCTGCTGTTGACAGAAGTTATGTGGCTCAGCGGTTGACACCAATGCACATAGAGATTCAGAATTAAGCTGGGCATGAGGCTCCAAGTGCTTTGTGTTCAGCACTGGCACATCCTATACAGGGCACGGTGTGCATGCGTCGTCGCATATCTTAAATAGCACACAAACCTGAACAGTCAGTGTCATGCCAAATATTCCCATCTGCCTGGCCAGAATTGTAATTCTTCTGTCTAGTTCCTGGAATGTATCTCTCTGAATAGTTTTTTTCCACGCTTGCCTGGCATATTTAGAACAGCGTGCCATTGAGTGTTTATTAGGAAAGGTAAAGATTGATTGAAGTGCTAATTGCACGCAGCATGACCCGTGCGGCGCTGAATCTGAAATGCTGCCTACACGTCTGCGCAGGACATCCAGGGAACGGAGTCTTTTAAACCCATGCTTGGTTGTTTTCACTGACTGTGGTAAAAAAGCTAACTGAAATTGATCAGTTCTATCTGTGGCGCCTGCAGCCAGAACACAATACTAGACAAGCTAGAAGAAAAAAAAAGGAAAAAGAAAAGCATAATGTGTCACTTATTTTTGTTAGCCTAAACAAATATTATGTAGCCATCATTTCGTTCTTTCAGTGATCACACAGGGGGCACGTAATTATCCACCCACTCGCATGTAGGCCATTATACTTGATTTGGACACTGAACAGAGACTGTTTTGATAGCATGGCGTCAGATGCAGAAAATGATGAACGAGAAGAACTAGGACCCAAACAGTCCTTCAGAAATGCCGCCAATTACTGTGTCAAAGCGAAAAGCTTTTTGGAGAGCAACCGGGCTATTACTAAATGACATCTGGTAAAGATGTCTGACACAGGGTTTGAAGTAAGGCATTGTACAGGAGCACCATATTTAGTCTGGTGACGACTGGTTTGTGCGTGAATGCCTGCTCATAATTACACCTTGAGTTCTGAGTGCTCTGGGAAATGGGGTGTAGGGTTTATTGAATGGCATGTTCAATGTTCTGCTTTTTAAGTCCTTTCTCTATGTTGCTTTTAGAAGCCGTCATTAATACATTCATGGAACTCTTTAGTCATTCACGGCACAAGGACAGTCCATTTTAACCACTGAATGTATAGTCTATAAATACCATACACAAATATTTCTTTCACTCAGTGGTTTTTTTAGCAATCAGAGTCTGAGCTGCCTACAATTCTTAGCTGGACTGAAATGTTCAGAGCCTTGGTCACATCCGCACACTCTTGAAAATTACATCAGCTCGTCTGTCAAGACTAAATAACTGTACACCTGCGTAATATGAAAGAGAGAAGATCGTCTTCATTACTTGAAATGCCATTTTCATCAATCTAGTCGACAAAAAACACAGCTAGGCAAATTGGCAACCTGTATAATCTTGTATTAAGTGTGGAACACTCCTTTAACCTTCTCAGCTCTTCCCCTTTTCATCTGTTTACACACATTTCAGTTACTGGATGAATTACTTGATTCAACTGTGCTCGTAATAATAATAATAATAATTGTTATAATAGTTGCATTTTATGTATAACTGAAATAATAGTCGGTGTAGTAGTTATTTTATTTATTCGTTACACTATAGACGTATGCAAAATAAGCCAGGCCAAAGCTTCTACTAACACGTAAACTTTCCAAAGTCATTTTGTCCTCCTCGCAGAAAGAACTCACCTTGGTGAGGTACCATGGGAAAATACCATCATAGTTTTCTGGAACACCAATTTTAAGATGAGCGCTCTCAGAAAGCAAAATGTTCTGAGACAGGACCTAAAACAGAAAGCGATTACTCGCGAAGGTAAATCATGTGGAGTGATAAACATTAATATAGCACAGAGAAAAAGTCTATCTAAGAGAACTTACACTCAGTGCGATGAACCAAGCGCTCAGAGACTCCATCAAGACAACAGTGGCCTTCATACTTAAGACAAAAAAATCATTTTAGCATTCACGCTTTGCTTCAAAGCTCAGTCTGTTTTATTTTGATGTAAAATGAAAGTTTTAAGCAAGTTCCTCTAAAAGACTGACTCAGTGGATTTCCGTTAAAGGTGCACTTCGTGTTTTGTGTTGATATAGGCTAGAGGCTGCATATTTTTCCTCAAAGCCACAAAGTTCGTCGTGTGATGTAAATATCATTCTCCAGCAAGCCCGATCATTTATTTATATGTGAAACTTTGTAAAAATTAAACGACGACGAGCGTCCCTCAGAGAGAAAATTAAGCGTGGCGTGAAACCACTTCTCCCTCAGTTAATGTTAAACTCGTGTACTTACACCTCATTAATGTAATGTCACGTCGCGCGTCGAGTTACTTCAGCAGCGTTTTCAGCGATAGGTACAGGATTTAGGCTAAAAGCTTTTTTCTTTTTTAATTCTGTGCTTACCCAGGGGGTCACATGAAAACAAAAAAACAACCAATTATTCAACAATTACATCAGTGAACGAAGAACAAACACAAATAAAACTAATAAAGCCGCTGTACTGCAGCCAACAGCGAAGGGGTCGTTTTAAGCCGGATAACGCTAGCAACGCAAATCATTTAAAGCGACGACAACAGCTCTGAAAATTAACGTCACGGTGGACTGCAACAAAATCTTCGTTTTTTTGTTTTTTGTTTTCTCATATCGTGTTAATAAAAAGCAGGTCTTACCTCCAGTCCTCACTTGCAGTGAGCGAAACAGAGAATGGCTTGAAGTGCCAGAAGAGCATTGCATCTGCTTTGTAACCGATTAATGATTAGCTTTCTTAATTTGGCTGAGAAAACTTTTAACTACCTTGTTTCCTTCATTACCCGACTGACTAGCAAGTCCCTCGCTTGCATATGCATGGGGGCATAAATTACAAGGTGTGATATCCTCAGGTCTCGATGTGTATTTCGTGTTTGCGGGACACCATGCCAATCGACGTTGCGTTTCTGCATGATCTTTTATTAGAAAACCAGTTGTAAACATGTAACAAAATTAACAACTCAATAATATTAAATGGCGATAAGTGCAAATCAAACATTTTTAAAAACGGCCCACAACACATAGTTTATTGCTTCTATGTCTTTCATTTGCACATGGAGCATAGATGCCAGAATAACCTATCAGACCTCTTATATCGAAACACTCTATTTATATTGCCTCTTGCCCTATCCTACCCCCAAACCTTCGAGTTCAGTGTCTTGGCTGAGGTACGAACCTGCGCACTCAGTTTCAAGTAACATTTGATTCCACATATTTCGACAAGAAAAATGACTTGTGCTCATCCTTTAGACTTCTGACACAGCTCTAGTCCACATAAAGGAAAAAAGAACCTATTTCTTTCGCCTTTGTGCAAACACACCCACAGCTCTTCAAAGGGAAAAACACCGTGATCGGCGGGTTTACCTCCTATTTACATGCGCAGAATTTGACAGCTATACATATTAAGGCAGCGAAACACAGAAAAAAAGTAACGTGACAATAAAAAAAGCCTCATGCCGGTCAACATAATCAATTTGATTTTGTCAGCTTCCTTTCATATATAATCTCTTCTCAGTTTACAAAACAAGTTCATATTCGTCTGTACAACTAAATAGTCCTCATATTAGGATGAAAAACACACAGCTTCTGGTCGTGGGTATCTGAGGGCACATTAGTCCGGTTTTTCATAGCACTGACAGGTCGTGACAGGATTTGGATTTCTGCCTGAAGGCCATCTTCTTGTTCTTCCGGGCCACCATGCGGCCCAGGAAACGCTTGGCCTTTTGCTGATGCTCTCCGACGCTTGCAGCTGGCCATGCGGCGGCGTTTCTTTCCTTGCTGTCCTTGCGCAGGCGGATTTGTCGGACGATGCCCTCGAAGAGGTCGCGCACGTTGTGGTGCAGGGAGGCTGAGGTCTCGATGAACTTGCAGTCGAACACAACGGCACAGGCACTGCCTCTCAGAGAGACGAGGGGAAAAAGGAGCATTAACTCCATCACCGGAGGGAAGACGACGGCTACGCATCATCATCATCTTTATTGTGCCTCTTGGCTGGTATCTCAAAACATCTACAACCTGACTCCATCCATAGACCATAGTTTCTGTTTCTATCTCCCAGATTAAGAAAAACCAAACAGAATAAGTCGGGTGAAATCTTACCATCTACAGAAACTTCTCGACCGCACTAAGTCACTCTTGTTTCCCACCAGGATGATGGGGATGTTTTCAGACTGCCGAGCTCTGCGAAGCTGGATTCGTAGCTCTGAAGCTTTCTCAAAGCTGGACTTGTCTGTCACCGAGTACACGATGATGTAGGCGTCTCCCATACGCATGCACTGATCTTTCAGCCACTGGCTGTTATCCTGTAGGAAAAAGAAAAAAGAATGGTTATGCGCTGCAGTGATAATGTTTATCATGACTAGTGACAATCACATTAATGTTTGTAATGCATTTTAGCTTTTTTTGTTACATTTGTCTAAACATATAAATAAATGTATATGTTAAAATTATTTAATTTTAATTTGGTTAAATATTTAAAACATTTTATACTATGTATTTAAAAAAAAACAATTTATTTAAAATAAATACTACTCTCAATGCCCTTTCCTTACCTGTTCCCATATATCATAGAGAAGTATTGACGTCTCCTCATCATCGACCACAAGGGATCTGTCATATGTGTTTCCTGACACGAAGGTGCAAAATACACAATTAGACATCTGCAATGTTGCACAAGCTCCTTAATTCAAGCACTAAACAAACCGAGGCATCTACCTGTTTCCTCGCAGTCGTTGCTGTCCTCAACTCCTCCAAATATCCTGGCCAAACTCGACTTCCCGACGCCGTGCTCGCCCAGGAGCACCACCTTGTAGACCTGTCCCTCGGAGTCGCTGCCGGACGAGATGACAGAGTCGGAGGAGTCGGACACGCAGCTGTTCCTGTGCTCCTCCGCCGGACCGAAGCGCAGGAGGCTGGGCTGAGCCTCGGGCATCGAGCGCAGCTCTCGGTCGTCCACGGGCATGCTCCTCCTGTGCAGGTTCTGCAGGTGGAGGGGAAACGGCATGCTGCCTCTCCTCTTGTCCATGTTCCTCAACTTGTCTCCTTTGTTCAAAGTCATGACTCCAAACCTGTCCGTGTGAAAGCGTATTACGGCACGTGCACTGCGCGACGGCACTTCGGCGTAAACTCACAGCTGCCTATAGATGTTAAACGCGTCAAAACGCTACTCACGTGCGACTGCTCCCGCAAAGCCTCCCGTTAAATGTCACAATTCCAGTTAGTCCGTTTAACGCCGTTACCCGTCCGCCGAGGGTTTCTCTTATGATCGGTGATGAGACGGAGCCCTTATTTATGCTGGCGAGTGACGTCAGGCCGAGGAGGGCTCGCCCGGAGGATCACGCGTCTTTCTTCTAGTAGTAACATCATTTTGGGGGAGGAGCGGGCCCCGGCGCGTGTGATTCACAATTCTGCGAGGGTCTTCCCTTCCCTGCGCGCGGACGAGGGGCTGAATCATGTTCCGCTTTTACTACAGCTCTTCGGCGCACGGAGGTAAAGGCGTGTAGCCCGAGCGTGACAAATGTTTCACGGGTGAAAAAAAAAAACAGGGCGCGCGCATTCGTACTCACTTATTGGTGTTACTTTTCGTCGCGATCGTTTTAAATGGTTTATGCAAAATCCGCGATTTTAAAGGCAACGTGTGAAAGGCTGTTAATTGGCGTAGCTGTTGGGAGAACAGGCACCTAACCATATATGGGAAAATATATTTCAATGACATTATTTTTTTACTTTCGATTCATTTAGGAAAGGTATGGCTATGTGTGTGTAGCTGCTGTATTCGGCGTTCCCCAGAATCTGTTTTAATCTTGTTTTTAATTGTATTGTACAGTAACGCGATTAAACGGCTCAGACAGGTTGGCAGACATTAACGTTATAGGATTTTGTAAAACACAGTTATAAACTGAAATCACCAAAATGTCACAGAAAATGATCTGGTATCAGCAATTAACCCCCCAAAGGTATCACTTGAAGAGATTTTCTGATTAGAATCATAATTGGTATCCGGTGTCAGATTATCATTTATTATATTTGTTGCGTGCTCACAACATCTTCCTGTAATTCCCAAGGGCAAAATCGTCTTTGATCGTATTAGTGGGGTACATTTGTAGGTGGTTTAATGTCGCCACCTAGTGGTGTATGGTAGTATTGTTAGGTACAGGATTTACCAGCAGGTGTATCAACCTGTGCCCAGCCAATACAATTTAACTTTATTATTTCACAACTATAATAGAAGGTGTTTTCCACGTTTTCGACTGTCATTTAACAGCTGACTGTATAATACATGAATTGCATGCAATTTATATTTCTACATGTTTTATCAGATCCGATTCTATTAGAGTTTTTATGTTTATTTTCACTCAATATTTAACTTGAAATCATTAGAAAGCAGGCACCACACGTAAGTTTTTTTCTATGCTATACCGATTTCAAACTTATTATGATGAAGATATTTATGTATTGTGATGACTTGGGATTTTATAGCCTGCTCTAGCTGCTAAATTATATGGTATATGTGGCAAATACACACGCACAAACAAACACACACACACACACACACGAACATGTATATGTACTAACAATATAAGCTTTCTTTTTTGTGCTGATATATCCTGACATGTATATCCTTTCTATTTATAGCGCAGATGTATGACAAGTGAAAAAGTAAATAATCATAAATTACAAAAATCTCTCTCTCTCTCTCTCTCTCTCTCTCTCTCTCTATATATATATATATATATATATATATATATATATAAATAATATTCAAAGTTCAGTGTTTATTTTCATGACTGGGCCAAAAAAAAGACTTGCAGCGTTAGCTTGTCTGGTAATTTATAAAAAAACAAAACTATTGAATAAGAGTTCTATTACGTGAAATAGTATCTATCATGCATTTTTAATGCATGCTAGTGAAAGCACTTTTGTGACTTGAAAGCCAAGCAAGTGTAATCTAAACAGACTCCGCAAAACTATTGTGCTTATTTTAGTACGTGCATCATCACGGTCTTCTGCATTCGGCTTAGACAGGCTATTACCCTTCAGACTTTTATAAGACAAACAAGTTTTCAAACATTACTTTATAACACAGGTCATGTATTAAAGACTGTCATTTGTGAAAAATATCTTAAGAAAATGTGATTTTTGTCACACCCTCGTCTGATTTGAATGTCTGTCTCTCCAAATGCAGAGTGCGCTGTAAGTGTGTCTTTGATGAAGGTTAACAATAGCTTTAGTGTAAAAGTAGTGATTTTCTATGTATCCATATATAAGTAAAGCCATTTATTTGATACACTGTATCTATAAAAAATTTTATATTTATACCACAGAATACAAATCATCTCTATGTATTTTTTTTTAGCTTTTTAAAGTTACCTATTAATCACAAGCAGCTGAAACTTCACTACGCTCTACAAAAGGCTGTAGAAAAATACTGTTTGCTTATGTTTAAGAATGTTTATTGAACATTTTAATTAAACACAATATTCTTTTTATTGGCAAAAACAAGATGTACAAAACATAGCAGTGCAAATTATTTCTATTGTACACTTTCTCCATTTTCTTTGAAAAGTCATTTTGAACATATTCACAAATATATGGCATGTCCACATACAAGTCCTCCTGATCCGGAGCTGTCCGTCGAGTGTAGAGTACTAGATATATATCAGAAGCGGTGTTACCTACTGGCTTGCCTGTAGGAGTTCATCCTGATCCGTGTGAGGACTACGCAGGATTTTGGGATCACATGGTTCTGGTGGACAGACACTGGTTGACCACCTCCAGCAGCTGAGAGTTTTCCAGAGCTGCTGCCACTCTCTCTTTGTCTGCAAGCTGCTTATTGACTGAAGAAGAAAAGCACAAGTCAACTTTTATTTTAAAGTGCCCCTATCTAGGATTTTTGAAAATGTCCTTTCATGCAGTGTGCAAGTGATTAAAAACATCCTGCCAAGTTTTAAATCTGTGCACCGTGAATAAAGTTATTGTGTCTCAAAAGAAATATGGGCACTATCAAATAAAAACAGGGTAATATAAAACATATTTCTGACCTAAACTATATAAAGCCTACTGTATAATGTTTTACACGTGAATTTAACAGTGTGATCAAAACATGCTGCTGGCAAGCCACCTGCACAAAGTTTTGAATGATAGCTTATATTTTTATTAGTAAGTAAAAGGCTTAATTCTACAACCATACCCATTTAGGCTGGGAAATATAATAATATAAAATATAACATAATGATAAGTAATAATTTCACGATGAACAGTTATTGACTGAAGCAGCTTAGATTCGCTTGATTACTCGTACATCATTTGTTAGAAAAACCTTGTTTATTATTAATTTATGTATAAAGTAAAACATGCTCATCATTATCATGAAAAAGTGTGATGTCTCAAATGTAAAAAGAAAACACATTTGCATACTGATACTGATCCATTTTCAGACTACATTACATGTCTTTTATTTTACAGGGTTAAAGGGATAGTTTAGGTAAAAAATGAAATATTCTGTCATCATGTACACGGACCTCCGTAGTATTTTTCCACACACTGTGAAGTCAACAGGGACTGATTGTCAACTGTTGTTTACCCACATTCTTTCAAATATTTTATTTTGTATTCAGAGGGAACAAACTCATAAAGGAGGGTCAATAAGTGATTACAGGGTTGTCATTTACGGGTGAAGTGTGTCTCTTTAAACTTGTTCTGTGTTGTATATCGGTCGTTTACCTGCATCCTCAGAGGCATGTGTGCCAGGCGTGATGTGAACATCAATCTGACAACAAGAAGACAATTAGACGGCAATCCCAAAGCCTTACGTAAGATTAAAATGTGTAAGATTAAATTACCTTGAATCTGTCAGGAAGGGAGCGCAGGAGCTTTACTTTGATGGACAGGCCAATGAGTGTGGCCATACTGCAGTGTGGGATGGTCGGAGTGAACTCCACGGACACGGTGCTCTCCTCATCATTCACCTACTCACAGACAAAAGATACATAGACAGATAGGTAGACAGTCAGATAGATAGATATACAGATAGATAGATAGAAAGACAGATAGATAGATAGAAAGATAGATAGACAGACAGACAGACAGACAGACAGATAGATAGATAGACAGATAGACATACAGACATATAGATAGATAGATAGACATACAGATAGATAGACAGATAGATAGACAGACAGATAGACATATAGATAGACATACAGATAGATACATATATAGATGATAGATAGATAGACAGACAGACAGACAGATAGATAGATACATATATAGATGATAGATAGATAGATAGATAGATAGATAGATAGACAGACAGATAGATAGATAGATAGATAGATAGATAGATAGATAGATAGATAGATAGATCAGACTCACATTGACGCGCACTTGTTCCACGACATTGAGCTCTTCGAGGGAAAGCGGGTGCTCAGGGTCATTGATCGATCTGATCAGATGTAAACATGTTAAGATTGAACGTAAATGAGGTTTCTGAAATAACGCAGTTTGTACAGCTGTCATTTTCGCAAATAATTTGCACGTCAAAGCAGTTAACTCGGTGTCGTGCTTTGAAAGGATATCGAAGATCTCCCTGTCATCGATGGGATCCGCTACATCCTCATCTTCATCAGTTGAAGTCAGGACTCTTTCCCCTGATCGCTGAAATATCAGAGGATTGGCGTTTTCTAGTCGAGTTCCCCCTGACATTATTACCTCCTCGACGACACGATTATAACACAACCGACACACTATATCAAGACACTAGACCGTAATTAACGTAGTCGCATCTGCGAAGTCGAAAACAAGCAAGCAGGAAGTTACAGAGCGGAAACAGTATACCCTTTTTTCAAAATAAAGGTTTGTAAAAGTACGAAACGATTTTTATTTAAACAGCATATAGAAGACCAGCAGCGACGATAACAACAACAAAAAAATAATAAATGCCATTGTACGACCAGCCTCAACTATATAATAAATAAAAATACAATGATTAAGAGGGGTGATAGCAATATAGCAATTTTATGCTATATGACCCAATGCTTGAGACAGCCAGCATTTTCTTACACAATAATAAATACCTTTAGATCTAGTCCAAACAATAGGAATAAAGATGATACATATACAGCACATTTTATATGTATATATATATATATATATATATATATATATATATATATATATATATATATATATATATATATATATATATATATATATATATATATATATATATGATTTGACTTCATGATTTGAGGACAGGACTCTTTCCCTGAAAATAACATACAGTAGCAGGGAACTCATACGTCACTATTTCATATTTGTTGTGTTTCTTACTTGTTATAGCCTCTTAATTTGATTTTGTTGTTTCAAAGCATTCCTAACGTTTTCTTTATTTTTAGCAAAATCTGCCATTTTGAGAAAGCAGTGCATTATTATTAAATTATAGATCACTTTAAAGCAGCACACTACTATCTGGCCACTGATCAGTTCATAATGAGTCTCTTCCTGAGATGCTGAATCATCCACACAAAGGATTTATAGACAAAGAGATTATCAAGAGAGTCACATGCTATATTTAATGGACAAGTTCTTTTATTTCAGGCTCTTTTCCAAAAGGACGAGGCTATAAATCTGACTGCGCTGCTCTGTTGGCCTGTAAAGAGATTTTCATTCACCTGCTGACAGCTTCTGTGAGCATCTGTCCAGGTTAAAGGTTAACGGTATATGGAGAAAATTAACAAAGTATATTATTAAGGCTCTCCAACCACTGTCTTCTTTCCAGGAAAACATTTTTACATTTCAAAATATTGTATCGATCAAAGCCGTGAAGCGTGAAGTGTTATTTGAAACATATTTGAATGATGTTCACATCTGTGAATATATTTTATTAGAACTGCACATACTTTCTATTGTTGCTACTTCAAATAATCTGACATCAAAATAATAACCCTTGCAATATTTATAAACATCATGTAGTTTTTAAGACCTGACTGATAAATGATATATATATATAATATATATATATATATATATATATATATATATATATATATATATAAACTAATATAAATATATGATAAATATTCCAATCAAATAAAGAAGAAGTTAAAATAACAACATATGCCTTTCTAAGATGCTCCCACTTGTCTCAAAAACATTACTGAATCATTACACACACACACACACACACACACACACACACACACACACACACACACACACACACACACACAACATTAATGTCCCAATTGCTGTCATTGCTGTCCTTTTGCCACTATTTAATAACTCTCATGTGGAGTGAGAACAGACCTTTCTGTTGGTATACAGTCTCACGTCAAGTGAAAACTTTCACTAGAAGTTGGATGGATAGATAGAGCGGCAAAGCTTACGCAAGAGCTGTGTGAGATGAAACACAATGAGCCCTACATGCAAACACATACAGAGAGCTTCAAGAGTGGAAGGTCTGCTGGCGCGTCTGAAGATCTTCAGCTGTCTCCAAATAGCAAATGACTCATTTCCTCCAGAGCAAACGATTAAACCCCACAGCCGCTCTCAAAAACGTCCCGATTCTCAGAGATATCTGAGCGAGGATGTGAAAAAAGAGGCCCTTTGAGCCGATTTTAATTTCATCTCAGCATCTCGGTTTATCTGAGGCAAAGCGACAGAAGAAACGACTGAGCCACAGGGGGCAGTCTTACTACACGACAACACCCGCCATTTATTCATTATGACAAGGACTGCAGCAATCTGCACTCGGTTTAATGCCAGTTGATAGGAAAAGCAGATAATCTCTGACATCCTTCTTTCTTCCTTCCCTCATTGGTTGAACACGAATAAGAGGATTATTTAAGGTAATGTGAAAACAAACTCAATTTCTTCCTACAATGCCAGAATCAGACCCACGTCCAAGTATTGAGATTTGCAAGAAATCAGCTGCTGACTCGGAAATAGCTATTAATTTTAACAGACGTTCAACAGATAGATGCGCCTCTCAATGCAACTTCATTTAACAAATAAACACGTGACCACGTGTTCTTTATTGCCTTGTTGGTAGTTTAAGAGACAGTTAATGTTCAGTAATATTATTGATTTTAAATGAGAGCAAAACTTGAACTGAGCTGAGCCCGAAAGTGACACGAAAAATGTTCTGCAACCTCCAAACTGCTACTATAGGAATAGTTAATTGAATCAATACTGACTTGCTCTGAATAACTACACTACTGTTTTCACTAAACCGACTGGAGCTGAACAATAACATTTTTGTCTCGATAGAGCTGTTTACTGTATAATTAGGATTTGCCTCATATTTGACGAAGTTTGCATCATTAATTCTGTATCTTTGCCTGTTAAGTACAGCAAAACCGCTTTGGAACAATCTGTGCTGCATTCAACAGATGACTTGACTTAACTCGACGTGTGAGGACCTTGAAGGTCACCTGACTGCACCCCGCTGAGAGTCACGACCCTCTCGCACAGGAGCCAGGAATAAAACTCGAATCCGGGCCTGTCTTGGGCCTGTTGAGTGCTTTGACATTTTAAGTGCAAGTAGGTCTGTCATTCATTTATAATAGCAGAAATTGTTCAAAACTTTACAGGGAGAGACTTGAAAATCCTGCAAAAAGCTTTGAGAGGCTGGTTGTGATGAATAAGAAATGAACAGGTTTGATATAAGAGGTATGAGGCACAATAGCCGACTTGAGTGAGTGAGGGACACATGCATTTTTAAATGAGGGCATAACTTGGTAGGAAACAAGTCATGGATTACAATATCATTGTCAGGGTTGGTGAGCATGAGGGGGATGTATATTAGTGGAGAAATGTGTGCCACGCAGATACTAACCCAACAGTACTGACCCATTTAGCTGAACGCTGCCATAACTATGCACATAATGACTTTCCTCCGTAGGATCCCTTCCCATTTAGTCAGAAAGTCAAATACCTCTTAACCAAAGTCACAGCCGTTCACAAGTTCACAGTTTTGTCTGGTGTATGTTTTCGCAAATGACTTTGACAGAGATTTTAAGCCATATTTGGCGGGCCGTACTTCTCTCAGAGTGCCAGGGTTAACCACAGGTTTTTGCTGAGGGTATTACAGATATTCAGTCTTGCGGTAGATTCATTTGTTTACTCTGGATTTCAGCCACACTGCTGATTAAAGACTCAGATTGCTGGTGGAGAGCCAACTTGATGCACACTCTTTGGAGCACACTGAGCCTATGCATCTGATACTCTTGCCTCTGTTCTGCTTGAGGAGGTAATGATGCTGACTAAAGAACACAATAATAACTACAAATAAACAGTTTAAGTGCCGGATAATGTGGCTGGTGATTATCGAACATAAGCCCGTGAAATAAAGGTCCCAAAAAGGGATTTTCACAGCGATGTCAAGGAAGAGCCATTTTCGGTTCACCAATGAAGCTTTCGTGCACTATTAAAAATAAAGCTTCTTTATAGTCAACGGTGGTTTAGTAAAGAACCTTTGACGTCTATAGTGTCTTTCCTTTGCACAAAATATTTTTTCAGTGGAAATGTTTTTTAGATTATAGCGATCTTTACATTTAGAAAAAAATAGGTCTTTTTAATAACGTTTTACTGAAAGCTTGTTTAGGCAACAGAAAATGGTTCCTCTATGGCATTATTGCAAAAACCATTCAAATGACCTTTTGTGTACCGGAAAGGTTCTGTGAATTTTAAATGTTCTCCATGGAACCATTAATGAAAGCCAATAAAGAGCCTTTATTTTTAGGAGGATGATGACAACCCTGATGCAGATTGAAGGCTAATACATAAATATGGACATGAAACTCATTTGAATCTCACTAAGATTCTCAAAACGTTATCCTAGCAATATAAATGCTGCAACTATATCAGCAATATTGTATTAATATGATAGCAGCCCTCCGAGAATCAATAACCGAGACAACAACATTTATGTTTGTATTAAACAAAAAAAAAAATCTGCGAAGTAATATAAGTAAACGTGTCCCGTTCAATTAAACTCATACGTAAATATAGCACAAATACTTAAAACTTGTTCACTTTTTAACAGTTATGCGCAAAATGTGCTGACAGCTATGCAGACTTTGGACTGAGCGGTTCTCAGGGACATTGAAAATGCTGAGGGTGTTGGCATTGGGGATGTCACAGTGTTTTTGGTTCCTTCTCCAGCAGGGTTGACAGGCTGAATCACTGGGTTGAAGCAGCTGCAGCCAGTTTCTTCAGCAGTTCAGCTGACTGGGCACAGAGGGGAGAGAAGAGCGAGTCACCGCTTTCATTTTGTCTCGAGTCAGACCAGACTGAAATATTTACCATCACTATTACTATTACAATTATTGTTTGTCACAAGCATTAAAAAGTGGCATAAAAGGTAAATTTTCTGTATTGAACGCATGCAGCGGCTTTTAATTTTTAAATGGGCATTAAGGTAGGAAGCTATGTATCGATGCACATTTTTATGTGGTCCTCTGTAGATACGGCGTGTAGATATATCAATAATAAATGGTAGTAGGCATGTATTTGATATATAACGCTGTATATGAAATCCAGCTTCTGCAGTAACTTCCATAAATAGCACGCAGCAATGAAGGTATGTTTGGTACTTTTCTTTTAAGATGCTTTCTGCTGGATGAAGGTTATTCTACCTTGGGGAATCGTACTGGATAAACACAAACACGGAAAACACTTTCATAACTTCAAAATGATTGTAAGCGCATTATGCTTTGTATGCATGCAGATGTGCGGACCATTATGCACGAGTTTAATTAGAAAGACTCTGAAAGCTCTGCTGCTTTAGCATATTGAGCGAGGACTGCCCTCGTGCGCCCTGCTAGAAACTCTTCACACTAATCACAACATTAATACAAAGCCAGCAGCACCAGGGAGCAAACTAGGCTGTTTATCCTTCTCGGTCCTGGAAGAGGAAATTTATATAGTTATAAAATAAATTTGAATTTCAATAATTACAATTTTGCTTTTCTGTCAAGTGAAACTAATAATGCATGGAGTTTGGCCTTGTACGTGCGTGAAATTTATTTCGTGGCAAGATAAAAGCAAGCACGAGGGTCTATTTAATTTCAGGTTTTTAACTCGCAGGTTTATCAGATAAAAACTCAAATAATAATAAAAACTATAACAATCGTGAATATAAATATGCTTATAATGGAAACGTATCCTGCCCTATTATGACGTTATAGCTTTATTACACGAGACATGAATATGTTATTATCGCCCGAAGCAACTTTCACATTATTATTAACATGCAGTGTATGTATTAAACCATACTCAATGAATTCAAACGTTCAGTTAACGTGACATGATATCACTCACAAAACATACTTCCGTCCGTTAGTTTCTGAGCTAAAATAAAAAACATTTAAAACATGCACAATGAACAAATAAAACGTGTCCAGTTGGACTGAGGAGGTGTTCATTTCTTAAGTGCCTCTTCACTCTCTTCGTTTCCCAGATCCAATGTTTTCTCCGCAAAATATATTATTTATACAGCCCCAACAATTTTTCTCGACTCGTTTAAATTTCCTTTACCACTCTATCATTGATTGCCTTCATCCCAGCTGGATCCAGAAAATCTCTTTGCTCCTCCCCAGAGTCTGTCTTTTTCCTTCGCTCTTTATAGGTTATGAGACATATTTGGTCAAATGGACACACAGAGATGACAGTGCATTTGTGCCAGTCTGCTTTTGTGTATAAACAGACTGTCAAGAGGCATTTTTCTTTTGGCTGAGCTGACTAGACTTTTCATTTTCACTTACCCACACACATTTTGGGAGGGAAAAATAAAAAAGTTAATGACTTTGCCTATTGAAATTTCATGTTATTTCACAAATGGAAGGCGCAAAAGCAAAAGAGTAGCTTTTTAATCTCAGCATTTGCACAAAATGAAAATGATTATGTCATTTCTGCAGAAAGTTTTAGTTCTCAGATGACTGAATTTCTATCTGTGGACACATGCAACAGTGTATTTAAACTAACAGACATATGTTTGGACACCGCTGCTTTTTATTATTTTTTTATATTACTCGATACTGCATCGTATATTGATGCGGTTTAAACAGAACAAAAGCCAGAGGCAATAAAAAGCAAAACAAAAGTCTGATTTTATTTAAGTATGCTTTTATTCTCAATCATTAGACTTCATTGACAAAACAAATAGAACAAATTTGATAAAGAATGGGCATTTAATTGCACTCACATTTGCATTCTGGGTGGAGAAAAGCACAAATGTATCCTTCTCAAGTGCCTTCTATTTTCATGAGAGTAATACCCAAAGTAAAGTGGTTGCTGGTTGTGAGAATGAATGAAAAGTACTCAGTATATGGATACAGAAATGTACGTTTTGATCACGGCATCATTACCATACCAAATTATATTTCTTCATAAGTTAGTTTTGTCGTTGAAGTTTAATTATTCTAAATAAATCTGTTAAAACACAGGCTGTGCGCTTTTGTAAAAATAAATAGCATTGCACGCTACTGATTTGTCATTTTTATTTATTTCATCAGATACTAAATAGTGAAATTTTCATTTCGGTTCTTCGAGATAGATGCACCGGACTTCATTTGACAGTTGTCAGTAAATATTTCCTGATTTCAGACAGGCATATGCGGGGTCATGCTAATGGTGTGCATGACTGTGAGGAAGATGATACTGACAGCTGGGATGATTATGAGAAAAACCAATAAAGACAACATTGCAGGTAAATGAAAACATCATTAGGCTCGGCGACAAAGTTATACTTTTGATTTTAGTGCACTTACCAAGAAGGCTTAAAATGCTACATTTCTAAAACCAGAAAAGGTGAGTAACCTTGAAAAGTGTAGAAACTGCCCTATCAAAGAATGTCCTACAATTTTCATTTATTTAATAGAATTTCACCTTTCAAAGAAAAAACGAGCGGTGAACTCATTAGCAGTAAAATTACACAGCAGTAAAAAGGGCACTTGTCAACTCGAGCTAAACCACCAGGCTACAAACCTCTCCCCGAAACAAATAGAAAAAGAGTTTCTGATGTTAATGATGAATAATGAAAGGTGGTTGGGCTAATGACAAACCTAGATTCACATGGGAAGGTAATGCACTCTCAATGTCTCATCGCCACAGCTCTCAAAAATGGTTGAAAGCGGAAAAATCACAAGCTTAACTCATTCTTTCCAAACGACTGAACCTATTTTCTCTCATTTAAAATGTTCACCTTATGTGTTTTGTATTCATTTGCTCTTTTGATGTTGCTTAGGAGAAAAAAACAAAAACAATAACAGGTGCTCTTCTGTGTAAAATCCAATTGAAATATATCTCAGACAGCAGCAGAGATTAGAGCAGTGTAGGCGCAAAACATCTTATCACCGGTGCATCAAGTAGAATGCCGCAGCCGACGTGAACCAGAGGGCTTTTCTATGGTTGCTAGACCATCTGTCCCGCACCTCTCTGAGAACCTGTTCACTTCATACTGCTCAGGTGATGTCGATTAACCCGCCACAGTCTCTTAACCTAACACTCCGGCAGAGCTTCTTCACATCGGATCTCGCCACGGATAATGTTATTGTATTCCAGAAAAAAAGACTGGTTGTGCTAGTTAGGCCCCTACTATCTCTGACGGTTTTGTGGAAATGGCCAGTTGGTCCCCAAGAAATGAAAGCGTGAGAGTGAGTAATTGCTGGGCGGACTCTCAGTTGCACTCATGGGTATATTAGTTAGTATGGAGAGCGCTGCATATAGCACGGCAGGGGACAAAACACAATGTTTCTTTAGCCAGGAAATCACTTTTTTTGGAACAAAGCCATCATTAGTAGCAAAGGGCTTTCAAAACCCTAGACTACGGGGTCTGATTTTCCTCTGCTGCTGTTAAATGCATGACGTAAAATTGGAGCGAGCTGATTAGATCAATCTAATAGTGAAGGCTAAATGAATTTTCAGAGGGCCACTTTAGGAGGTGATGGAAATGATTCGGCTCCAAAGTCAGGTGGGAAAGAAAGCGGAGGCGTGTCTTTTACTGAGATCAAATTAAAAGTATTTTGTCATCTTCGCTGTCCTTCTTTCTTCTTCCCTGATGCAATGCCCTGTAAGTTCTAATTTCACCGAATGTAAGAAAGAAAGATGATAATGCTTTTCTGATGCAGTTCAATAGTGTCCAACGAAACTCCATTGAACACTGTGCGTTTTGAACTGTTATTATTATTTGCAATATTAATGAGATGGCTAACTGTGACATAGCTGCCTTTCACGGAATTATAAATGAAGGAACATTAAGTACTAATGAATGTATCCAAAGCACGAGAAAAATGAATATGGATGCATCTGGAAAAAAAAAACCAAAACATCAACAACATTTACAAAGTAGACTTTCATCCTTGAGTGTTCAGGTAATAAAAGATTTTTATTTGCTATATTTCCACTTCTACCACATTTTATCATCGCTTTATATCTCATGTCTGCCAAATGAGCTTTTCTTTATTAAGCACTGTGCTGGGGTCTCTTTCTGGCTAGAGGTAAAATATATACAAGTAATAATGTATATTAACTAAATTGTAAAATGTTTTACAAATAAGAATATTGATTCAGTGTGCATTTGTGTACTGCATCCATCTATTTATAATGTAAATAGCGAATATGTAATGCTTTAACAATCGTTGTTTCTCTAGTTATTTTAGTGGTTCCAAACTGGAATTTGTTATGCATAGTTTTCATTTATTATTGCAATCATAAACACACAGTTATTGCGCTTCATTAGGTATTACTAAGCAAATTCAATGAATAGGAAATCTCACACCAGCTTACTGCTGCAATGAAACATAATGGATGTGGATGCAGGCCTCTTCTTCCATTAATTTCCTCCCTTGGTTCTCATTCCATGCATCTTATGCATGTAAAAGGTGTAGACATTTACGTGCTTATGGTTGTCGCCTTAAGAACCCCTTTACTTTAAAAGTAATTTTTATGTTAACATCACCCTGTTCATTGTTACTATGCATACATGCAATCTTTCTCTCGCTTACTCATTCAATGACTAAATGTGTATTATTTGTTTAATAGCATCTTTATGTTTGAATTTATTTTGTTTTAGTCTTCTTAATCTCTGCTCAAAATCTAGCCCTCAAAAATGTATTCATTTTCAAAATAAATAACACCCCAAAATACAAACACACCTACAATTTCCTGGAGATTTTAATTTAACTAGCATGCTAAATATTTGATCACAAAATATGAATAAATATTAATCATAGCATTTTGAAATACTTGACGATTTGAAACTTTTATTATGGCAGATAGTTCAGCTGATCTTTAAATTCCTTCAGCCTGGTGTGCTTAATAATAATTTAATAATTTGAAGCCGGAGGGGGTTCAGATTGATTTTATTGTTTTGCATGATAATGAAAGAAAACTAGGTGTTCTGGCAGACTCCTGTGTGCTCTGTTCCGAGTGGGAATCTATTACCTCGCTGATGGGCTGTTCCATCAGGTGCTTCCTAGCCTGAGTAATGCGGGGATCAGGCTGATAAAAGGATGTAAAAGGATTAGAACTTCAGAAAGGCGGGCGATGAGACAGAGGGAAAAATAGGGATTAAAGCTCTTCCTCACTGTGTTCTCCACATGCTGGGTGGTTTACTTCAATGAGAAAACATACACGGGAAAAAAAGTGGGAATTATAAATGATAATATGTTTTGATCTTTTATATTATATTGCAATTAGACTCTATTTCTATGTACAGATCATGTTTAAAATCACAATGCATGAAACATATTCAGCAGAAAGTGATATGTAACAACCGGAGGAATCTTAATTATGAAGCACTTTGTTCACGCATCTACCACAGAAAATGTCGTCAAAGCGGATAGAATATGTGTTTTTAAGTAGTTCACAACTTGTTTCACGCCTCATGAAATACTGTGACTTGGTTCTGAGCGAAAACAGCTAGCTCTCACTCTGCTGAGTCTCGCAACCAGTTTCAGATATTAATCAGATGCCCAAGTTTGTGTTCGATTACATACCCAAACTAACGTGAACAAGTCTGGGGTTCTAGTCCATACTTGTAACTACTATAAACTAACTCCGAAAAACAAATGTGTGCACTTACTTTTGACGGGGTTGAAGCGGTGTAATAAGACCGAAAAGCAGTCTCTTAATTTTAAAAATCATTGCTTCTTCTGTGAAATTGCATACAGAGATATATATCCTGTGGCCTCAGATTAGGCTGAAGGTTAGAATTTACCATCTATCTGATGCAGTTTACTGTCTTTGTTGATCTGGGGTTGAGGTAAGGCCATTTTCTCTATTCTCCTCACTGAGCAGTCTCTGGGGCCAGGATATGATTTAAAGTAGACGGCAATTTCACTCGAAAATGACTGCGCACAAGACTTCTCCTGAACCTTGCAACGGAACATGGCGAATCGACGTTTCTGTTTGCATTTCCTTTGCATTTTGTTGAAAGTTAACTGTGTATTCTGCTTTTTACTCTAATTCAATGTTCTACATTAGAGTTGTCCATAGCTGTAAAATATAAGTTACGAAGGTTATACTCTTTTTATTGTTTACTCACAAGATACAGTAAAAAACCTTATGTAGGTTTTCGTGGAAAATGTATATGTTATTACATGCAACACTTCACTGCCAGCCAGACGGATCATCTGAAGTGAGAATTAAGCTTCCTCGTGCCTGATGCACAAGACTTGGGAAAGAAAAAGGCTTCTTTTTAACGACTGGAAATTTCTGCCATCGTAAAAATCAATGACTGCTATAAAGTCCTTGGAGGGCTTTTCCTTGCAGGACTGATAGACCACCTATGGACTTGGGAATGTGCAATGCCATGATAGCTACAGCTTCCACTAATGCCGCCCCAATCCCTGGCCAAGCAGCACAGAGAGACCAGATAAGATGCCATCAAAGGCTGTGCACTCGGCGCTCTTCAGGCCTGCAGCAGCCGCATACACTCAGCCCTAAATGAAGAGAAATAACCTACTGAAAATATCGCTTATCTAGAGCAGCTGACATTAAGGTCCTTAAATTAAAGCAGTTCTATCATTAGTGCATCTGTGCATGCAGACAGGAGCCCACTCCATCCTCTCATGCACACAGTCTGGCTGAAGAAACATCCGTGAGCTTAGCAATTTGACTTCAGCATCTATTAGCGATTAGCGAAAGATTTAGCTTTGATTGGCTGCTGAGGACCAGCGCTCTGGGGTGGATTTTCCCACTAAATAGAGCAGCAAGCGGCACGAAGCCAGCCTGTGAAGGCAGGCAGGAAGAAATGTAGCGCTTGATAAGTTTGTATGGCGGCCGGACGGAAGAGAAAATCGCCAGATTACTAAATGGCAACGCTGGTTTGCCTGCAGAGACGAGCAGCTTTAATGTAGCTTGTTGCGCCGGCAGATAGAATAAACTTGCTTAAGCTGAGCCTTTGTTTATACTTAACATATTCTGTTTTATCGCGCTGGAATCTTTGATCCACCCTTTATGATGAAATGACATTTGTTTGCTGCTACTGGAAGGCACTGTCTGGTGATGCTGAGTAATTACGTGAGGAAAAGCTGATGATCTCCGACAGGTACACTTTATTCAGAGCCTGTTTTATTAATATTTCAAAGCGTCATCCAATGTTATATTTATTTTACAGAAGACTTGAATACATTGGGCAGACATACACATTTCCCCTGTAATGACGGGTACATTTCTTTGATCAGTATGTTTTCGTTAAGCTAATGATTTTATGTTCTCAAAACGATCCTCCACACTAAGCTTCCATGCAGTTTTACATTGTATGTTCAATCACAGAGAAGCAAAGTCACATCTGTATCAAGTATATATGCGCTAAAAGAAAATTTGTATTTAAAATAGGCTAAAAGTGCGTAAGTAAGAAAATATGAATAAGGAGAAACGAACAGGCTTATTTTTATAAGTGACTCTATTCTCTTTGCATTTGTCTGTTCCTTTGAATTGTTATTCTTTTATTTTATTAAAGCAGAACTGCAAGGACATTTGAAATAATGTGGAAAAGCTGCAAAAAGCAATAACAGTCTCTAGCTTTTCGGTAAGTACATTATGTTTGCCTCTCTCGAGAAAGAAATATTTCTGTTCTGATCTGTGTCAGCAGATGCATTCATGCACTGTTGAAGAAATAGAGGAACTGCAGCGGTCTGGCTGGATTTCTCAAACTGATATTAATAAACGTGGACATTTTTTAATCGCAGTATATTGCTGCGTGATAAGTCACAGCAGAGGAGTGGGAGCACTGTCAAATCTCCATCGACTCGCTGTATCACTTGGTAGATATAGTGCACAAACAAATGATGAGAATTCTAAAATATGAAGAGGAAATGCTATAAATTAAATAATACGAGATTTCTTTCTAATTGATAAACTGTTAATAAATAAACTATAATGGAAACTTAATACATACGTTTTATAAATCGATTTAACTCTTGAATTTAACACGAATACTTGGAAGATTTTAAGTGAATGGGCCGTGGTGGTAATGTGGCGTATGCTCACAGCTGATATTACTCTATACATAAATAACTGGTGTGGTGTTAGCAATAATTTAAATGATATATTTTGTAGGATTTGAAATCAAAACTTCCTATTCAATTCCTAAATTTTAAGAAAGAACTATATATTGCTATTTGTGCATTAAACTTATAATCATAAATTTGTAGTTTTGTGCACTAAATTTCTAGAATTACATTAATTTTAACTACATGTATTGTAAATCTGCTGTTAGATAAAAAAAAAAATCACCTATAATTAATTTTAATAGCTCTTTCTGTTATTTATGTCCTTTCCTAAAATCTGTTTCTTGGGTACATCTTATATTAAGCTTGTTTTCTCACGGGCCCAAGTTGGATGCTTCACATAATGTAATTTGAGCATTTGATCGCTGGCAGTTTTAGCCAAACTGACTCAACATACACACACAATCGTGCATGACAGTTCATCATTTTAAAGATCTGCTTCCTAATTCTATTTAATGGAGACAGAAAACATGTATACTGTGTCTAAATGGAAATTAAAAGGGCTAAGTAAGTTACCTGCGCCAGCCTGGGATTTCCAAGCATATGAGAATGGAAACAAATTAATACTCCTCTTAATATAATATCTCATTAAATGCTTTAGTGGGTGGTGTAAGGCCCCTGGACAATTTGCGCATTATGGAGACAGCTACAAAAACAGATATGGTGGAGGAAAGTATGGATATGGAGGCCGGATGGATCGGTACTAAATTCTAAAGCATCAAATCAGCATTAACTCGCCAAGATGGAAGACTCAAACATTCTTAAGTCAATGGCGTGTGCAACATATTCTCTTTTAAGATTCTAAAACAAGCACCGGGCCACTCTGATAGGCTTGACAACTACATGCTAGTAAAGCCGCGCTGCCTGTACAAGCTTTATGATGTAAGTTATATAGAATGATTAGGCAAGTCATAGAAAAAAAAATGCTTTGAAAAGTTTTCTTAGAGTAATATATCTGGTATTTGACGGTGTGATGTTTGGCGCGCAACTGGCTTCCATCTCTCCGGCTCTTCAGCAACCCATCAAGTGTCATAGTTAAGAGCTGAGCCTGTGCTAGTACGCAGATTACCAGCTTGTCAAGTAAAACAAATGACTCTGGCATGCTCATGGACCGATCAACAGTCGGCACTCCAGCCGTTCTCAAACATCTGCCAATTATTTGATAAACACTACAAGTAGAACGATAAATCTGTTCCAATCACGAGTCAAGCCAGGAAGCCGGTTCGCTTTCGGTCCATGTTTTACAAAGTAAAGCAGGCGTTCTGAGACTGTCGACTGATCCATTTTTTGAAAGTGAAGGAGGTGGAAACCAGATGTGCAGCCGCCATCTCCTCACGATGGGAGATGCGTTTATGAATGTAGCAAATCTTGCGCAAACAAAGTGCTGAAATAAGTAGAGCAGCAGAATGGTCTGGCGGAAAAAAGATCCTGGCTTGTTAGACGTGGTACTGTCCTTCTGGCGGAATGGATGAATCTTTGACAGGAGCTTTGAGACGCTATATCGTGGGAATGGACGATTTGTCATTCCAGTGTTTTGATGAGAATGTGCCATACTAGTACAAACGCTTAATCTAACTGCTAACCTGGCAATTTCGAAGCTGGTTCCATGACTGCTGACATCGATACGACGCGGTCAACATAATCACCAATGATACTGCCTATGTGACGGAGGGAACGCAGCTTCTCAGTCTCGCTGCAGCATCTTCATTTTTTAACATCAACAGTACCACTTTTTTACAATATGCCATTTAGTTATTGGATTTGCGTTGTTCTATTGATATACCCGCGAGGCTTTATTCTGTGCTGGGAATAACCTGCTGATGTACATTATCCTTGCTTATACGCCGGCTTCTTGCTACAAAAGTACAAATAATTGCATATAAATTCCCGATCTGGAGCTGAAACATTTTGTAAAAGTTTCAGGCGTTTTAGCCAGGAAGCGCACAAACTATTTTTTTCAGACTTATAATATGATTTCAATTATATAGTCTATTATAGGTATAAGGTATAATATAAAATGTTTTGTAAGGCAGTTAGATATGGTTTTATTGTAGCATTCCAAAGATATATATTTAGATCGCAGATACGATGCTGGAGTAACATGACATAACGCACCGTAATAAACACCTGAATGTGCCACTGACTAATCAGCATTCCAGCATAGCATGTGTAATACAACACTAGGTAATACATTAATCTAATACAAACAAACTAACTGCAACAATGACTCGCTAACAGCATTTTATTAGTATTGAAGTTAACATTAGTATATAAATGTAAATCATTCATTTTATAGTAAATGTGTTTTCATATGGTAATCGTTTGACAAACATGGCTTAGGATCTTTAATAACACCAGTAGTAATGCTGAAATTAATAAGAACTGAGGTTAATAAACGCTGTAGTCTATGCTAACTAATGAACTCCTTTTTAGAAGTGGAATCATGCCCCAATCTTACCTTATACTTGGAATACATTTGGGCGCAGAAGTGGCAGACAGTTCACGGGGCGCTTGTTTTTTTTTTTTTTTGACAGGGAATAGTCTGTGCTGAAGAGTGAATAGGTAAACAGAGGAACTCACAGTGGGGATGAGGACTTGAACTACTACTTTTTCAGCAAGCTGCCCCTCTGAGGTCAAATTATTGTAAGCCAACTCTGAACAGCTTTATTTTTCTTGGGTAAAAATGTTTGCCTCCTAAAATGACAAATTTCTAAGCTGCGGGTTTCCTCACACACAAAGGCTTTCTTGATTGCACTTACTCTTGCTCTAGAACGACTGAAACACAAAAACACAAACACACATATGGTAATAGAAATGCAAATAAAATCCTTGCATACAAAAAATCTAATAAAGCATTGGCTAAAATAAATTACTGGTTACATTCATCTAATACCACATTTCATAACTGGTATTCAGACACAGTCTTAATAGTGAGACTAGTGTCAGTGTGGTAATATAGAATAAAAATTAAAATAAATAAAATAATAAAGGAACAGTTTATTGATCTTTTAAAGCTTGCATATATATATATATATAGCAATACATCAGGGTTTCCACTCATGTCATCTCTCCGATAACATGTGATATAATAATGTTGATAGCCAAGGTTGTATGTAATTTTTTGGTTTTTAAAATCAATGTTTTAAAGAGTAAGTTTAGTCGAAAATACATATAATAAATGATGACTGAGAGGACTCCATACTACAAAGTATCCTCAAATGCTTGTAAGATTGGCATTTGATACTTTTAAAATGATTTTTCTTAAAAAACGGGAAAACAAAACAAAAGATGCACAGATAACTGGAGCCAGAACCTCTCAAGTTCCTGTATACAGAACCAGTAATGTTCAAGTATAACTAATAATATAAACATATCAAATATCATTTAATAATTTAAAAATCATATTTTTGCATCTGATAATCTTCCAACTTCTGGAACTCTAGCTTAAAGAGAAAGCAGAGTTTCCCACTGGGAAATAAATAACTTTTTCAGTAACATTCAAATATGATTTAGTTATAAAACTTATTCTGATGTTTATAATGTTTCTGGGGTGGATTTTATATAAAATCAAATATGATCTGTATAATGCATTTTTAGAATACAACAAAATTTATTTTACTCAGTGTATAAAATTATAACTATTTAATCAGATGACAAACAAATGTAGTAGATTAAAAGCTTTCTTTCCTTAATTATTTAGATAATATAGATAATTTAGAACCAAATTCACTGAAATTATATCTCGTGTCAAAATCATTGGGAATCTACTACCAACTGTTTTTTTGCTTACAAATTGTCGCCTTTTTGGTGATAGGCTTTGCACTTACTGATTGAAGCCAAGAGCAGATGACAGTAAAATAGAATCTCTGATATTTCTGAATGTTTCTGAAGGATCTGGTGATCAAGCTTTCACTGAAAAATAAGAGGAGAATTGCAAGATTGAATCAGAGGGCTGCTCTACCAGTTAATTCTAAAATCTGAAATGCAGATGCTGGAGTAGGTGTAGAAGGTACTTTGAAGCGAAGGTTTACTTGCCTGGAGTAACCTTAGTTGTAATTGAAAACAGTTTAGCTACATAGATTTGGATAGATCTCCCGTGATCTGTATATGTTTTTGATCTTCCTCAATGTTGCCAGATCTGGAGGTCTCTAAGGTATTTTTATGGTAGCTACAGGGCAAAACTCTTTAGAACTGGCCCTAATCTTTGTGAAGGAAATGGCATTTCAACTAATGAGAAGCTTTGTCTCTTTTCCAGGCTTGGTACTAGAGGTCTTCTTCTTGGTTTCTCTTGCATTCCTGGCTAAGTCTCAGCATCTCCTTTTGGTCTGATTGAACGCTGCCAAAAGTTAGTCCTCCATGGTCCAATCAAACAGTTTCAAACCTTTATCAACTGTTTTGGCTGGGGATAGAGTTCCCACCATAACTCAATCTTGACTTGCTCCTCTACTATCACGTAGATGAGCCTCTCAGGGAATGGATCACAAAACACAAATAAGTAGTGGGATGGATTTTGCTGCAAACCATTTCTCAGTACTATTTAAAGGATTGTATTTGAAATTCTAGAGTACCATTAAGTGACGTGGAGCTGATAGAAGCAGAAAAACGGCGTAGACAAAATCTCTCTCTGTGTAAATGTAGTTTAGGAAAGAAATAAGTTAATACAATGCTTGGCAGTGAGAGTGTTTAGTGCACAGGCTTAGTCAGTTAGCTAGCCACTATATCGATAATTCCTAGAACTATTTTAGACTAAAAGTAGATTGAAGTAGAGATCATTTAGTTCCTCCAAATATAGCTCCTGGAGTAAAACTTCTTCCTAGATTTTGCAGTATGAAAACGCAAAAAGTAAAAATGGGTGCTGAAGGTTCTAATTATAACATACAAACATACAAGAGTTGGTGTGGCAGTTTTCTAGTACTCTGCAATGTTCATATTTTGGCATTAGTTTTACTTCTTTGATTTATTCATAAGCCTCAACAACTAAAAATATATGCAAAAAAACTGCCAAAAAAACACCTAGTTCTTGGCAAAAACTATTTCAGCAGCCGCCAGAATTCTGAGAAAGCAGTATGCTGCTGTGCCACTTCCCTGTAATTTGACATCAATTATTTATGTGTGTAAACTCTTTGTGCAAGGTCTACTGGCTCTCTGTTCTACTAGACTTTTATTTGCACTGTTTCCTATCCTTTACAGAGGCCTGGGCTCTCTAAATCATTAATGTGCTTTAGGCCCTGGAATCTCTCTTTAAACGCTTTGCCTTGATTGGAGTGCAGATTTTCTGCAGTAGATTTGCAGTAGCCATATAACCAAACGGCATAATACTGAAGTGATGCTGTGGGAAGGAGATATAGAAATACAGATTTGGTAGACTGACATGGCCTTCACGCTCTACACCTCCATCTGTCCTGGTTGAACAAAAATGAAAAGAATTTATATGGGAAACATATAATACATAAAAGTAATACTACACATACATTATATGTAAATATATATATATATATATATATATATATATATATATATATATATATATATATATATATATATATAGTGTTGCAAAGTTTAATTGCTCTACATTTAGAGACAGAATCAATCAGTGAAGTCAGCTATAGCATATGTAGTATGAATTTTAATAATCTTAAATGGTGTTTAGTGATGCTTTCAACAAAAGCAAAGAAATAAAAATGTTCTGAACAAACATTATCACCTGAATCTAAATTGATTTACCCTTCAAATGTGCATTTTTCTTTTAAATTGTTTATTTTGGCAGGCAACATTTGAAGTTTTGTTATGCCTGAGTGTACAGCTGGCAAGTGATTCATTAATGAGTTTACATTTGTCTGCACGCTTTGTCAGGAAAATATCTTCGCGTTGAGGTGAGCGTCAGCTTCAGATTTGGCCGCTTTAGACAATAACAGTATCAGAGTTGACACAGGCTGTTGGCGGGGGTAATTGTTTGAGTCTTACCCAGAATCTCTCACAGGATTTAAGCATAACTGGATTATACCGAGGCTCTGCAGTCATTACACATCTACTTTCTCACTTTTTAACATTTAATCAAGCTCTCAAATACCATTTGATCTTTCTCTCTCCAGGTCAATTCAGGCTAAAGTCACACAGATACGCTTTTCTGTCCCCTACACCACTGCACACGCTGGAAAACTGAACAAACCTAACAAAGCATCGGATTTATTTTTTTCTGTTTATGGAGATGGCGCGTGCGTGCCTCGGACAATACACTCTCATTGACCTCGAAGCACTGATAGGTTGAGTTAGATCCTCCTCTTTCTCGAGGAAGGATCACGCGTAACATCGCCAGACGCCTCACATCCATCCACAGCTTAAAATTCAAAGAATACAGCCAGTGCAGACCACAGAGGAAATGCTTTAAAAAAGATCAATGTGCTATGCTAAAAGTGCTGGACTTATAAATAAGCTTTCTTGAGGGACCAAGCTCCTCCTGTGCATTCCAAACAGCAGTCAGAGAGTGATACCTGTGTCAGGGAGAGGAACCAAAACGCCTTATTCAACACCTTTTCCAGCTGCGCCAGAAATTTATCCTCGCTGATTACATACACCCAGGAACAATGAGTCAGGTCAGGGAAGCCTGCTTCTGGCTTATTGATAACCACTTAATGTGGACTCGTGAAGCATATGGCTTTTAATCAAGACTTCTAGCATGATAAATGCAGGGTTCTGCACATAATGTCAACATTTTTAAAGCACTGAAAAAATTAGCCCGTGCGTGAGCTCCCGTTAGTGTGCCGCTTGCATTTAAAGACAGTAATGCAGCATAAACAAAGGCATTGAAGCTCAAGCTATGGCTTTGTCTTTATAAGACATTGTTCTTTCAGCCATTGTCTAACCGGCAAGGTCAGACCAATGCTAAACAGAACCAGCTGCGAGTATGATATATGGTGTGGATAAGGACTGATGGAAAAATATATCAAAATGAAGACGGCGATCGTTATTCTCAACTATGTTTTAGTCTCTTAGAAATGAAATGTTCAATCCAAATTTACTGTTAAAAAGATACGTGAAATGTGATACACCTCGCCCTCTCTCATGCATCAAGCTCTGTATTCTTGCTGGAGAAGCCAGTTAATCTCTTTCTGGCCTGATGCCAGTAAATGTGTGTAACGGCAAGCGCAAATTGGTTTCTAGAATTCTCTTCACACAGGGTCCTTGCATTTTTTGTAAGTGTAGCATGCTACCTCACTAAGAGATCTTAGATAAAAATGCTTTTTGTGGCACAAACACACAATGCAGTTATTAGATTTGTTTGTTCACACTCAGTCTATATGAGTTTGATTTAGATCATTATTTGACATTTGCACTTCTCACAATATCAATTTCACTTCACGCTTTCGCATGACTGATAACTGGTTACAACGAAGATGCACATGTTTATTTTCTTCAGAAATCAGCCAGACAGTGCTGCATTATCTTATTTTATTCAGAAACGTTTTCTTTGGTATTATCTGATGGTTAACCAGCACTGCATCATCCTTAACTGGTGTTTGTGCATTACAGCTGCAATGTAGATCACGCAGTTGTGCAGACACTCCCTATAATTCTGAGATCCTTATTCAGTGCTGCTGTGTGAATTAACCATATCAGTGGTTACATTAAACTATTAGTTTGTTAGTTTAATGCATATTCAGATTTCTGCATGAGGGCAAGTGAGATTTATGCCCTGTCACTTGTGGTTTTGCATTTTAGTTTGCTGTACTTCTGCATTATGAGTGCAATGCTGTGAAAAAAAGAAATAAAAATGTTGTTTCAACTCAAAATAATGTGGTTACTTCCTGCTGACTTCAGTCAAGCTAAATATTCCAGTTGTCACCTAAATTAACATTCAATAACTTAAAATATCAAGTTGACTTAAACTTAGGCCAGAGGGGTAACACATTATTTTTGGTTGAACAACTTGATTTTTTTTTTTTTACATTGAATGCCAGTTGTACTGGTGTGGGTTAATGGAAAAGGTATATCATCAGCATTATCACATCATCACAATCTGTGTGGAAAATTAGGCATTGACTACGAAGCTAGTGATGAGATCTCGTCAGTAAAGCTGGTCTTTGATTAATAATAAATCCCAACTACCAACAATAAGTATAGGAAGGTTTTTTGGAGTTTGGCAAAAAGGTGGTATGGTGTAGAAATGAGTCCTCTAAATCTTTTAGTATTGAATGGCTGTGGCCAGGGCTTGTGTTAATTTAGTGATGGTGTCTGATATTGTCATTTTCATGTTTGGTATTGTTTATTCTCTACTTCACTGGTAATAATTTCTGCATGCCACAATGGTTATCTCTGAGCAGTGCTTTATTAGACTGGGTACAGATTGCACTGTGAAATTTATCATCAAAAAGTGTGTAAGTGAGAGTCTGAGGGCAAAAAGTCACTGGGCGACAATGCATCATCTCAACGGTGGCTGACTGGTCACCTGTGAAAAAAATACAAACAAATGGAAATAGGTCATGATCCCGGTGTCCTGTACTCTCAGTCCAGACACTTTCCCTTGTGTCCTGGTAGGAAGGAGTGACTTCACGTCCTGTGCAGCTGATTAATGAACAGAAAGTGGCTTGAGGGAACTCAACATTACTGTAAACTTGGTTTCTGAAGTCTTTATCTATTGTCTTAGCATTTCTGTGTGGGAAATACAATTTCCTGCCTTGGCTAAACTAATTTCTGGCATGATTATCATCTCACCATCTGTCCATCAGCCACACGTGTAATGTTCTCTAGAAATATGCAAGAGAATTATATTATCTGATCACTTTTCACTGGTATGCAATCAGTCGCCTGGTTTTTATACTCACAAATGTATGGACTTTGCCACTCTGGATTGCCAGCCATGCTTTAATGGTGGATATATCAAGTATGTAAGAAAATCTCTCTTTGCAATTTATCATACTGTTGCTTTTTGATCTACAATGTTCAAAATCCTTAGGCATAATTAGTGCATTTTGTTTGTCTCTTTATGATTTTAGGTTTATATTAAGATTCGGAAGAGGTAAACACATATTGTCAGAAGAATGACTCACTATCAGCGTGTTCAAACATAGGATCAAATTTGAAGGGTTTCCTGCACCATTTTGGTAAATGAGACTCCCTGCTTTCCAGATATTTATCTTAATGATAACCATCCTGTAATCTTATATGAATAAATAATTAATAAATAGCTGTGAAAATTCAAAAATGTTTCTTATTATATAAAGTCAAATTATTAAAAACAACAACAAAAATTGGGCGAGGAAAAATATCTACAATGAAGTATTTTTATTCCTGGTACATGCAAGATGACAATGTCAGGGCTCAAGTGAATGCCCAAAGCTACTAATGTACGTGTGGAGTGGAGGGCTAGCCCATCTGGTCCGGACACATCCAGAAGAGCTACATGGATGGACAGAAAGCTGTCAGAACACTGTGCATTGCAGCTTACTGCATGGCGTAATGTACAGCAGCAGCTATAGTAGGCACACGGGTGTCAAAATGAAGTTAGTTTTCTGCCTGTTCTGATCAACTGCAGCTTTAGACTAGGTGAATAAGCCAAGTCAGGTGTGGGTTGTTTAACAGGAAAAGACATGGCAGCAGGGTGCACTATGGGAAAAACGCAGGCCAGTGATGGCAGCGCGATGCCCTTGGCCTTGGTTCTGGCTGGGAAACCTTGGGACCTAGCATTGGTGTAAAGGTGTTACTTTGATACATGCTGTATTTACCACCTGCCTAAAAATTATGTTGCAGACTACATACACCTCCTCCACAGGAGTGGTTCACAGGCCAGGCAATTAGGAGGCACTGCAGACTGGCCATTCCTGGCCACTAAAAATAAATAAATGAATAAAACCATCATAGAAAACATATAAAGTTTTTCCACTAAAATACTATACAGACATTACAATCCTTTAACTTTTAACCATTAAAAATGCTTCTAATGTGTTTGGAGACATATTCCATTAGACTTATTGTTTTTTGGGAATAATGGAAAGCAACCAATTACCAGTGTGCAGAGATCAACAGGGTCCATTACAGTTTGTATTGCAATTTTGGGTTGATGTTCATTGTTTTGTCTCAGTTGGGGCCCATTATTATTATTATTTATATTTTTATTTGATGCATTCTAAAAAATATATGAAACATCTTTGATTCTCAAAATCGGGCGAAAGCATCTCTAAATGATCTCAAAAGGTGGTGGTAAAAGACTTGTGACAAAACAATGTGATATATATATTGATGACGGGATTGGTGGGGGAGCCACTCACTAGCCCTGTTCCTCCATGGCTGCAGGAGCTTCACGATGGACAGTGACTTTTTCAGACGCAATAATGCTTATTAATCCCTGTTCTCACCAAGGGATGAGCAATTATTAAGATAAATGACATAGTTAGAAAATCTTCTCTGCTATTTAAGAATAGAGTCCGTATCACAATTATAACGATTAAGACGGTGAGAAATTATGCATTGTTGAAATCACTTTCAGAATCGCATTTTTCCATATGGAATCAGAATCCATCCTGCATGGTATCGAGTTTGCGCCTTAGAATAAAATATGTACTATCAGCTGCTGATGTGAATGCTAATATCACTATCTTCTCTAGTTATCGCTCCTGGCGTGAACAGCCCTTTAGGGCATGCGGTTTTAATGCGGTGGAATGTTCAGAAGTGTGATAGCTATATTTTTCCTGAAACGTTCTCCTGAGGTATAAAAGAGTACCTAAACATACAAGCAAATAATTTGCCTTAGTATTAAGATTTTTATGTGCTTTGTTATTGTGAGTTGCTGTGTCTGATATGAGAGTGTGCACTGAATCTACCACCTCAATGGATCTTACAGCCCATCTCTGATATTTTTGAGAAGGAACAAGGACAGTGAAATAAGAGAGAGCTGTGTTAGTTTACTTGAATGAGGGATGATTTACAGCAGAGGGAAAAGCACTCAGGGCTCTGTCTGGTGTTGTGTAACACATACAAATGTATATGTCAAACACTTATTAATTTGATTGGAGGAGAGAGACTCTCACTGCAAGAATGAAAGCCACCTGGTCGCATTAGTTTTAAAAAAGAAAAATGCTAATATTGTGGTTTACTCAAGCCTGCTGGATGCCTGCTTTTTTACCCGTCGGATCGATTTATGTTTGTATAAATGGTTATTTATTCCATTGAAAGGAAGATGACTTTTCATTGTGCACGAAATCAAAGTGAGCGAAAGTCAGTTACTTTGCAGGCGAGTAAACGCAATGAAATGGTCTGAGCTAGTGAGAGAGGGTTTTGTGAGTTGCAGCGATGCCTCGCAGGCTTCCATTAAGACAATAGAATGGTGTTTTAGAAAGGAACAATGCTCTGCCATTCATCAGAGATGTGTTTAGGTAGAGCGGAAGAGAGTGGAGCAGGGTTCAGCAAGACCGCAGCAGAGAGTTAAGAGTTATTTGACAGGTGACGTATTTGACTAATGAAATGAACTGTGAGTTGTACGCCAGCTGTGCTCAGTTGGTGATGCTAAGGAGAGTAATGGTTTTTCAGCTGGAATTGGGTCCTATCCATTGTGAAGAATACATTACAGTTCATGCGATACACCGTGGACGCTGGAGTGTTTAGCCGAGACACCGCCAAGTCACGCAGCTGCCTGGTGTTAGTGCACTTGAAAAAAAATGTAAAAATAAAAAGAAAGTGCCTTGAGATGTAAAACCTAAGCAACTGTTTTTTTTTAAAGAAAAACAACTTTTTATTTCAACTGTGCTGGGCAATATACCAACGTTCTTTTTTTTCTTTTTAAATTTTATAAATGAATGTCTTATCTCTTGACCACTGCACCTTTAATAAAATAAACATTATTAGAGGTCACTAATAATCAACTATGGGGCATGTGCCTTATTTGATCAAAATATATGGTGTTGCATTTTTTATACATGAGACACAAAAATGCCTCTTAGAACTCAGAATCAGAAGTGAAGGGAACTGAATACAACAGCATTACCACACAGTCTTGTAGAAAGAACTGACATGAGAGAGCGCTTCTTCACATTAATGAAATGAAATGAGACAGCTGAAATACTTCATGCAAAAAAAAGAAGGAAAAAAAAAAGAAAATAACAACAACGCAAACTAAAAGACCAAGTTGTTTTATGAGTCAGCATCAGATACTCCAATAAGAACAATGTTAAAATTAAACCCAGAGTGAAAAAACAAACCTAGGAAAACAGAACAGAAATAACTATTAAAATAAAAATAATAAACAATAATTATAATTAAGAGAGCTATGCATTTAGCAAGGCAAACACTAGTATATGGAAACTGAATGCAGCGTTGATGGATGTCACTGGTGTGTATGATACAGTTGCAGAAGCTCCCAATTCACATAGACTCCTTAAATTTTATTTATATTTTTTTTTTTATCATGCTTCTTATAGAATCCATTTTACATCCAAATCTGACAGATCTTTCTACACAAGTCCCAAAAACTTAAATGGCCTTCTCTTTATTCTGATATTTAAATTTTCTCCTGCAAAGTCATTTCCCATCCCCATCTCACTGTGATGTGCCATAAATGATAGATATATTTATATGTATATATGTATATATATATATATATATATATATATATATATATATATATATATATGTATGTATATATATATATATATATATATATATATATATATATATATATATATATATATGTAGTTATATTTTCCTGTCTGCTTTGGTACATAAAGTGAAATCACTGTAGTTGTTTGGCTGTGGCCTCTTAGTAGGCAAACAGGAAGGAGGAGCTTATGCAGATCAGCAGGGTGATGTGTGGCAAAGGAGTGGCCTAGTGATTGCCATGAATCGGAACCTGCAGATGACAGCTGACTAGAGAAAGAGAGGAGAGAGAGAGAGAGAGAGAGAGAGAGAGAGAGAGAGAGAGAAACGCTTTTAGTGCATGCTAAAATACATCCAATATCATCAGTTTTGTGTTTTTTCAAACATTAGCATTACAATTAAGAATATTAGTATTCATTTGAAAAACAGAGCATTTTCATTGCTTTTAGTCTGAGGACATTTATTGCATCCAAATCTGATTCAGCATGTGGGCCATATTTCATATTATTAAAGCCTCACATGGCTCTTTCTTTAACGACTGCTCAGCAATTTCGCCTGGTCGCCTCATTCCCTCCATGCAAGTTGGGATAACTCTACTTTACAAGTGCAAACATAAGCCAACTCAGCTGAGAAGGGAAAAAAATGGCACACATGCAGAGAAGAGCACCTATAGGGGCTATAATGTAAGCTTACATGTCCTCGTGTGGAACCCACATGACATTTCCTCTCTGGTGACTGACAGCAAAACAGCAGCCCACGGGCCTTTGAGCGCTGGTAGCAAACACAGCGGCACAGCAGAATACAGAAACAGATTGCAGACAGAACGCACTTACACAACACATACACAAAACAAGGAAATGCCAGAAGGATACATTTAAATCAAGGCATCCTCCGATATAGACATGTGGCGCAAGACGAAACACACTGGTAATGATTCACTGCTTAACGGGGCTGCAGCGCCGCTTGACTTTTTAGAGGAAATGGCCGTCTGTTTTCTGCAGTTCAGATTTTCCCTACGGCCATTTCTCAGCAACGCCTTTACTCTTTCTCTCCTGTCATCCCTGAGCAGATTAGCAATGGGAGCAGGCTAAAGTGGACAGGAACAGCGCTAGCTAGCACGGCGCGTAAACACCAGCTCTAGGAGCATGTCTTACAGTGGGCTCCTCGGAGCGTCAGCCCATATGTCTTAAGAAGCCACGTTTATTTTGGCCTCCTCTATTCTATCACCATTATTGCAGAGGGAAGAGGACGGTGTTGTACCTGGTATGGTTGGTTGAGCTGGCGCAGGGCTGTCGGAAAACGGTGCGGTTCAGAATTTCTGGTGTTTTTCAAAGTCAAACATTACAGCAGGGCTTGATTTGACACAAAGAAACATCTCATCTCCCCTCTCTTTATTCTTTTAGCATTTCTATCTGAGACATACCTCTTAGCTCTCTACCATCAGAGTGCTATTTTTAAGTTTACGATTTTTGAAAACGGCACACATTGAAAAGAAAGAACAGGGCTATAATTTCATTAAAAAGTGGAATTTGGAAAAGCAAAAGGGAAAAAAAAAAAAATCCAGAGCTATTATCAAATCGTGAATTATCAGAGTACATCAGCTGGAGAAGGGCACTTTTTGAAACACTGCTTGTGTAAGCTTTCAAAACCTTTGAACTTGTTTCTCAACTAATAATTTGGAACATGTATCAACATGCCACTCACAGTTTTCTTGAAGGCAATGCTTTGTCTCCATCATAACATTTTCAAAGCATTTCTAAATTCCAGGTGGTCTCAGTGAACCTAAGGAACACAATGTCAATATTATTTTGAACCAATCTGGGATCGGCTCTATGAACTTTTAGATATTTTACTGACAGATTTATATAACAAAATGGAATGGAGTTATATGTTTTTAACTGACCTGGCTAACTAAGCTTCCATAAAACAAAAATAAGCCCTACAATTTAATAAAACAAGACAAATTATAGACACTTCACATTTAATAGTATTAGATGATGTTTTTAAACTGCACTTTCAAATTCTCAATTAGTTTTTTTTTTTTTTTAGATTTTTGGCTCATTTGGCTCATTTTTGTTGCATTTCCATCATTCTATGCAAACAAACTTCACTAACGTGAATCTTCGACTCACTCAAGCTTATGAATCGTTCAGTGCAGCTGATCTCAGAGCCTTGAAAAGCTACCATCGACACCTACTGAGTTTACAGAATCACATCATGTTAGCCTCACGCTGGTGTATGCATATTCTGTCCTCATTTTATACAGATCTAACAGCAGAAATGCATGCACTGCTTGAACAACTTTGTTAATAGCGGAGAAGCTTTGTGTAATAAATGACATCGGGTGGGGAAAGAGTTTAAAACTCAAGCTTATAGGGCATGAAAACGTAGGATCTTCCATAAATCGCCCTTCAAAATGTCGCCTGCACGCAAAGAAAATCTCTCTTACTAAGGGACAATTGATATAGATACATACAGATTATACTAAATAAGGGTAAGTGAATACACTAACAGACGTGGCAAATCAGCTAAATGGCAAAGTCATGACTTTGAATGCTGTGGAAATACTACAGCCAACATCGACGCAGAGGGCTTCTGTGTCCAGCTCATTACTCACATGCCATCGGTAATTTCCTCTTCTCCTCATTTAACCTCTAGAAAAGGATCGTTAATCCGCCTGTTCAGCTTAATAACATATTTAATGAACACACCCCTTGTGATCAGGTCAGTGCCATTTTTAATAATATTTTATAACCTTTCAGGGATTACGGTTCTCTTGGGCAGTGTGTAGACGGACGATTATAATAGGAAAGGTAAATCGTGATCCCTGCAAAAAAACCTGAGTTGTTTGTTTAATAATCCGCGGTGGTCCAGTAAGGGCATGCTCATCTGAATCATTTAGTTCTCAAGTAAATTTAATTTTATGGATATTTAAGTAATATGCGAATTCAGGCACATCTCAGTAGACTTTCTTTGGACTGCATGCAGAACGTTTAGTCTCTAACATTCATTTCTGGGCCATTTGTTCCCATTGCCTGCTTTTCTCACTCTTTTTAACTATATGCTACATGAAGCATCCTGCCTCAGGTCTCACTTTTCACAACCTTGAGATTACATTTTCATGTGGACTAGTCACTGTAAGAAGCAGAATCCAGTGATATTCACTTCTGCGCATAGCCTCGGGCCAAGCACAAATGACCTGACATTCTCCATTAAGCGCCTCCTGATGCAAATGCAAGGTACATGGTAATCTTAATGATGGCAAACCATCCTAACCACGTGCAGCCCACTTCTGAATAACAATTTTAGCATCAGTAATGATATCAGTGTAATAACTGCAGTGTTCTTGCTGCATTACTTGATTTTTTCAAGTAAGTCACGTTACATTTTGCTTTATCAATTGAGTTTCACTCTTTCCTGATCTCAGCAGGTGTTTCTTACGTGAGCTGTAATGGCCCTTGAGGGCCCAAATGGGGAGATCAGGAAGCAATGGACTCAAAAGATGAAGGATTAGAGGGTTCCTGTGTGATCATATTCATGAGCTGAGGCCGTGTCCCTCTCCTCTGAGGGATAATGGAGTTTCAGCGCACACTCTGCACACCTCAAAACTGATTGACTATGGATTGTGGAAACTGTGCTTTATGCTTTCAAGCACAGGCATATCAGCTTGGCTGCCCCAGCATGCCTGTGAATGCAGAGGCTGATATATACTAAATCAATGACACCTGCAAATGATTTTTCATTTAGAGAGCTTAAGATGCTGGGATGGATCTATAATGAGTTATAATATCAAAACTGTGGTCCAAACTGGCTGTGCAATTATGATATCTTCACATACAGTAAGCTCCATAAACATGAAAAATAGAGATAGCTTAAAAGAGTAAAAGGAGGGTGACACTCATTCCCTCCAGACAAGAGCAGAGCTTCAGCAAACAAGAAGATTTAAGCCTGAATGACTGGAAAAAGGGGGATTATTGATCACACTAAGCCAACATACACTCAGTATAAGAATACTGATAATTAACCTATTTTTGCTATTTCACATTTACGAAAGACATCCAAACAATATGTTTTTTATGATTCATGTTTTGGCAGTAGCTATTTAAATGATTTACTTTTTAACCAGATGTGAAGTACGAAAAGGCAATAAACAAGCAAGGCAACTCCAGCATTTGCTATGATCTGATAACAGGTGGTCAAACACTAAATAGAGGTAGGAAATGGCTCTTAAAAGAGGGTCTTTTGCGATCAGATCATTGAAAGCACATTGCATTTATAGTGGAAATGCTAATCCATCCTGATGTGTCTCAGATCACAGCGATGCATTGGTAATTGCCTAAAAGTGCGGTCATTGTTTACTGCTGTATTGCTTTTTTGTAGCCAAAATCCAATCAATGCGGAATCCACAATTGCAAAATTTTGTGTGAGAGCAAAATATCTCACTTTGCAAATTATGCAACACTGTTCTGTGTGAGCTATGCTTTACAGATCACTACACAATTGGCAACAGACAGTGGATCTTTTTTTCTGCCATGAAAATTTCATTAGTTTCACTCACAGCTTAATACAAGTGTGCTGGGACATTTTGTGACAAAGCCAACTAAAACAAGTGGTGAGCCAAAATAAGCAGCGTAACACTGGTTTGTTCATTCAATAATGTTTGCAGCACTCAAAGCTCCAACGAAAGCATTACAGAGAGTGTTGAACAAGAGGCGAGTGTCTCATGATGAAGACTAAACTGCTTATAGGAGACCAGATGGAAACAGTAATGCATCTCTGGTTGATCACTTGTGTTTGACTATGTAATACAAATCTCCGTGATTAGGTAGGGAAAAAGGTGGCACATCCAGAAATACGGTGGCGGTTACACTTTATTTTAAGGCACCTTGTTACAGCTAGCAAGCACGTGACGTTTAAGCACTGAGTGATATTAGGGGCCTTCGTGAATGTGTGGAACTACCCAATTTTGTATCGCACCATAAGAACTAGGAACAGTTTTATTTCCAGAACTTCTGCTCTGGAGGAACTAAATAGGCTCCTATATTAGAGTGGGGCTTAAAATAGTTTTAGGAATAATCAGTGATGTAAGTGTGTGATGGTTGACCAAACACGTATGGTAAACACCAACTACCAGGCATTTTTAAAAGCCATGTAAAACATATTTTACCTGTTGTCTGCAGTGTTGTGTTCTTTTCTCAGTTTTGATGAGTTGTCATAAAAACATTAATCTTTTATCCTAACTTTTTCCTCTTTTTCCTGCTGCCAGTGCTTAACACAACCAGGTAAATGGCCTGGTGGAGAAACTGGTCCTTCTAGGAACTACTCCTGCTGACTAGTTCCAGAACTATCAAGAACTTACGCAGTGCTTACTACTTACTAAATTGTTAGGGTTAAGATTAGCATTTGGCTTAGGTTTCTTGCATGTACTTATGTATAATTTACTGCCATTATAATAGTGAGTACATCTAACGTGTGTAACAAGAAACTTAAAATAAAGTGTTACTCAAGTCTTACACCTAGTGCATGGTGTAAGTGTAAATAAGGTAAGATGCTGGAGATTATATAGCAGTTAACTAGTTGTAGAAACTACAGCAAATGGCATCTTGTTTAGGCTTATGCAAATACACCCATTTAATAGAAGTAATGATACTTAAGGGATTGTCTGAGTTGTTGGGCAGAGTTAGTGAAAACACTCTTATTCAACAAGGTTGGCTGCATATTTGAAACACTGCCATTTTCGGTGTTAATTGTTCCTCAATTTGACGCTCCTGAGTGAATAATGAAATGAATAAAATGAACAAACCGTGCATTTCTGTCAAGTTTAAGTTCAAACTGTGGACACACTGCTTCGACTGAAATAGCTGAAATAGTCATGAAGCATAAATCGTGTATTTTTATCCGGATTGTCCATTTTTTCTGCGCTTCTCATTTTAAACCTATTTTTACGCTTGATTTTCGTCCAGCTATCACATATCTATTATTCATGCTCTAATGTTTTATGTTCAGGCTTACCTTCATCTTTCTCTCCCCTTTCGCTTCTTCTCGCTGTCTATGTGAGTCATGCGTAGCCAAACAAAAGCTAGATTGAGACAACGCTCCCTTGATTTCTAGTGGAGCTCAGCAGGTACACAACTCAAGCACAGTGTCCCAACATGACAGAAGCAGAGATGGAAACAATTAACACTCGCTTTAAGAGCGCTGAAGTGCTTCCCACACAGTGACAATGCACAAACACATCCAGTTAAAAAAACGTCTGCGGGTGGGGGTCTGCAGCTGGATGAGGCTCATCAGTTATGTGAAAGCTGTCCAGCGGCACTAAACACTAGGCTTTCTTTTGGGCCTGCAAGCATGCAATCAGCCCACACTGCAGCCCCCCTGTGCCTGCCTCAAGGGGGGAACGCACCTGATAACAGGTGTTTCAAGTTTGCAAAAATGTGGGAGGCAAAAATGTGCTTGAAAGGTAAGCAAACTGAATAAAGCGGTGACATGTGCTCGGCATAATTATAATGCGCGCAAAATAACCAGATTGACGTCTGAGCGCATTAGATGAAGAGGGGACCGCGAGTTCTGAGAAAATTACACAGACGCACAAACAGAGGCCAGATTAAAACAGATGTGCGGCTGGAGTGATATAAAACTCATCAAGGGTGCCAAGGTCAACAGAGGTGGTATGATGCATCAGGGGTAGAGATTGCATAAGCCAGTTTGTGCTTTGATTCCCTGCTGTATTTCTTTTCCTTCTTTAGTCTCTGCTCCAAAAAAAAATGTTTGAAAAGTAAGAAATAAGTTCTGCTGCTTTCAAGCAACGCGAGGGTGAATAAATTACTGCTTATTTAAAACATTTCCCTCTTTCTTTTTTTTCGCCTCTCCTGCTCCCTCTTTCTCTGGCTAAAACAGCCATATGCAGAGGTAAATCTTAAAAATTAAGTTGTAAAATTAGATTATTCTAACCTGGGAGTCTTTTTTGTAAAAGTATTTTAACATCACTTTGACCTGAGGGGCAAACACAAAGCTTAATAATACAATCAGGAAGCAATGGTATTAATACGTAAATGAGTTTCGGAATTAATTAAACAAGCAGTATGCTGAGACAATGTCTTATTCCAGTAAATCACATTTAATTATAGAGCATCGCCTGCAAAATCGCACATCTCACGAGGAGGCGATCAGACCTGCATTTCTTTTCTGGCCTCGTGGGCATTTGGAGGGCCACTTCTGCAAAAGCGCAATGAGGTAATCTGCTCTTTCCAGTAAGGACAGATATGCCACCCAGCCCTGCTGGGAAAAATAACAAATAAAAGAAAATAAAGCAGCAAGAGGGTAAATTTCGATGCACCTGACAGCGTGTAGAAGGCTGTTTATCAGCCTCACCGCGGGCAGACTTCTAATATGCACTGTTTCTGCCACTCAATGAGATGGACATTGTGGAAAACTGGGACAGATGGCTGTTTCCAAAAGAAGAGGTATGTGTACGACGGAGAAAGGGAGTGAGCGTGAGCGGCGATGGGTGCCTCTCTTTTCTTTCTCCTCGGAAGCTGATAGGTGTGGCTGTGAACTGAAAGGTGCAATCCTTCAAATGTGGCACATGACTCTTTAACCTTCTCACTTCAATGACAAAACAGAGCTCCTAAATCAAAAGAGGAAAAAGACAAATTTGAGATCCTTCTGTCCATGTTAAATGTGCCTAAGCGCTTACTGACACTAGCGCTGGTTGGCTTGGTTCTGTCAGAAAATCCATAGTATTCAGAAATGTAATATGCCAAACAATAATAATAATAATAATAATAATATCATAATAATATATCAAATAAGGTAAAACTAGAAATCTAGCATTGTAGATTTTATACCATGGCTTGAATTTCCAAAAAAGGTAAATAACCAGATTACACAATAAGATTCAATTTTTTTTAATAAACATGCCTAATTAATGACTAAGTATGAGCAAGCCAACAGTTAATCTATCCTAAAGGGAAAACAATAAAGCATGGGATGGTACAAAACTAGAGGAAAGAGAAATAAAGCCCAAAATGAAATAATACCATGGAGGATCAGAGCACTGGCTCCTCTTAATGTCCGACATGCTCAAATGGCTGCCTCCATGTCTGGCTGCACTCCAAAGATAGGCTGGCTGAGCATGCTGGCACGCATACAGTCTTCTCCTACATGTGCTCACAAACATGGATGTATATATATACACCTGGCTGACATTTGGTCCAAAAAAACTGTTTGTGCCACTATTTTATATAGGATCAAGTAGTACTGCATTAAGAAAGGCTATATTTGCTTCACTAAATAAACATTTGATATTTTTATGTTTGCACGGGAAATTTGTTGGAAGCCTGTTTAAAAGCATTACATATTTTATTTGTATCAAACAAACATCATCAAAAAATATATGCTAAGCAATTTTGGGGGCCAGTAAAAGATTACTGCTCTTAGTATTTAGTATCATTTTTTTCATACAGTGGAAGTCAATGGCTACTTCATCATGTTTGTTACCCATATTTCTCAAAAATATCAAATCTTTTTTTTTTTTCTCAACGGAAACAAGAAAATTCATGCAGATTTTTGATAAATTTTAGATGTGATAGATTCTGTGGATTTGTGTGAACTGTCCCTCAAGGGTACTACAGAGGATTGTGAGAATCTCTCAGAGAAATCTTGGTCTATTTTCGGCTTCCATTTTGTGTTTTTGTACTTTTAATGTGTTTAATTGTTATTTATCAACACGAATAAATGTTAGAGCACTCCACAATTCTGGAACAATTTTAAATGTCAAGTAAAACAAATCCCAAATATAATACAACCTTATAACTGACATACAATGCTTTTGTTTCTTTATGTTAAAACTCCCTAATAATGTAAGTCACTGTAAGACCAGGCAGATATAAAAGATGCGAAATTATTAAAAAGGTTACTTGTAAATAATACATTATAAACTCTGTATATCCTAGTACTTTCAAACCATGGTTCTTTGATATTGTTACAAATGCTTTAGAAAAAAATTATACGTAATAGAATTACCTTCCCATTATGAGAATCTAAAATCTAACCTGGATATTCATTAATTTTTAAAAAACTGTTACAGGATGTTCATCCTTGTCACTACCGGTGTCCAGAACTGTTGACAGGGTCTCGTGAGACTTTGACTATGCTAGAGTCAACTATAACTGTAAACTACTACTGCATCAGTCTGTAGTCCACAGGTGCGTTTAGAAGTCACTGCAGGTAATGCACCGCTACAAACAAACCTCTGGCTCAGCTAGAGACTATGTAATCACCTCTGTTGTCTGCAGGAATCACCCTGCAGTGACAGAAGCCAGAGCTGCATCACACCCAACCCTTTAAATCCCAATGAAGCCCCCAATAAATAGAAGCCCTGACCTCAAGGCAAGAGTGGAAAGAGAGGTGATATCTTGATGACTTCTCTGTCACGCTGCACCGTGGTCATAAAGAGACAAAAAAGGGTTTCGAGACTGGATGCGCAGAGGCTGGACAGATCGCAACGGCACTTCCTGCTTAAGACAGATATGGTCGCCAGCAGCAGCTTTTATCTCTTGCATTTTCGCAGAGAACAGGAGCACATCGATAGATAAGGCATCATCTACAGAAAACACTACACACACACACTTTTAAACTGCCTACTGAGCAGACAGAGGTTCGACATATGGCACGTGACAAATTAAACTCTCGTAGCAAATGTGATTATTGTGAGATGTGTCCCCACCGAATAGTGTGTATGGGTCAACGGCACGCCCTCACGGTGATTGTAAACTTGACATTGCTAATCCTCAGGGTGCAGCCGACTGTCCTCACTACTGAGCAAAGCTTAATAAACATCGTAATAACGCCTTTATGAAAATCTGCAAATGCAGTGTACCGAGGGTTTAGGCTTAGGATAAAGATTATAAAACATTATTAGCTCACTTCATAAAAAAAGGTTCCACCTGATAGAAAAGCAATAATATAGGTTTTGGCTCGTTCGAAATATCAATACAAGAATAATGAAATCGGAAACAGCCTCATGACTGTGGAGGCTTGTCAGGCATGGTCTATATGCAAAAAAAAAAAAAAACAAACAACAACAAATAAATAGATTTGTGAAAATTAAACTTGGGTGAGGTTTAGCCTCTACATTACAAATTTCTGGAAACACAGAAAAGCTAGTCTTCCTCTCAGGAAGGCATGTCAAAAGCAAAATGCATTTACTGGGTATCATGGAGATACTTTTAGGACTAAAACACGCATTAATTTTACATATATCGATTTACGAATCAGTTTGATATAACGTCCCATTTTCTGCATTTCAATGTGCGAGCCACATTATATTACTAGCTAACGCGCTAATCTCCGCGTTAAAACACACACGCGATCAAACGTCGAACGCCTGATTATTTTTCCTCCCTGACCGCTCTGCGTCGCTGTTGTACCGTGACTCACCGGATCCGTGCTGTTGTCTCAGGATGGACGAGTTGCGTCGGCCGAGGCGAAGGCGACGACCTGTCTGCGGAGCCTGTCGTAGTCGTCGAAGGGGAGCCAGGTCCTATTCCCAACCGGCGGAGGCACGCCTGGTTTTCCTGACCCTGGCCCGGCTCTCGGAAGTGGCCCGTCCACTCCGTCGCTGTGTTGCTGTTCCTCAGCGGCCATCGGTTCTGATGTGAGACACTTGGCCTCCTCGGCCAGCATTCCTCGCGGGGTGTCACGCCGCAGAGTGGCCCTGCACCTTGTATTCCTGAGTCTCATCAGAGTACAAGTCCAAACCCGACACTCATACACTCCCTCGTCCTCCTCTCGCACCCGATAGGCTGGGCTTGTGGGAAATAGTGTTGCCCTGACCCTCACCGTCTGTTCACCAACAGATAAATAGCACGTCAATGACAGGTTTTGTTGGACATCGCGGTTTTGGCGGCCCAGTCTCATTAGAAGCCACTTGGTTGTATTATTTACCACTGAACAAAACATAGTTGTTACAGGGGGTGGAGCCAGTCAGCGCTCCAAATTGTTGTCTTAAAAAGTGCATCTAGGCTAGAAATGTGAGCTATAATAAGCTTAAGTCGCTGCTTTTAGCAAGTTTAATTAGTGCTATATTTTCTTTATGCGTAGCTAAATAGATCTTTTCAGAACCTGTATTGGCTCTGGAGGTAACCACATAGCAACGGTATGCCCTAGAACTTCGAGTTAGGAACAGTTTTGGAACGCTTCGTCAGCCAAACAAGCAGCTGACTGTCATCATTTATCTCTCTATTCATTACAGATTCACGTCTCACAGAAGCAGGCCTTGGATTTTATCAAAAGTGCAGTAGCCGTGCGCAGTGAGATTTAGTCAAAATCAACTTGCTAAGAATGAGTCCCAATTACTTATCAAAACTAGCGTTTTCAGGAAAAAACCATTCTAACAGCCACACAATAGCACTTTTACTTTTTAAAAATTATGTAATAGTTGAAATTTAATTTAGACTGCAGACAACTACAAACAGGTCAGTACTATATACTGTATTTAGTTTTTAATTTATTTGTAAATAAAAATACATTTTTCTGTTTTGAAAATAAATCTGAACGTCTATCATTATTTATCTTACACAAATGGCAGCTGAAAAATCAACTGAATCTGTTTACACTCATACCTTAAAAAGTACAGAGGAAGAAATGTCATAACTTTCATTAACAATTCATTAATTTTCTCATTCATACTTTATTTTCTTTCTTGAAAGCGGATGCCGATTCTACGAACATTGCGAAAGGTTGAAGTCAAAAAGTACGGTTAGTATTTATCATACTCACCCTTATACCGTGGCGTCGGTGGGCAACCTGTAAAGATCACATAAAACGACGCGGAGTAGTCCCAGCGCTGGAAGTGGTTCTTTAATTAGGCTACGAGTTGTCGATGCCACTGTGCATTTTTATTGACGCATGAAGACGTTACAATTAATAATAAACGCAGGGCCGTTCATTTTGAGTGCTGCGGACAGCGATGGTTCCCTCTGAGGCTCTTTTGCGGATCTTTCTCATGGCTATATGGCGCATCTGGTGTTTCTGGCAATCCACTTTTAATACGATTACCTCAGTTAAGTAAAATAAGTAATTTAGATATACTATATTTGGATGATGATATTAAGTGGTTAAATTATTATTACTACTATTGGGTGCATCTAGTTTGGGAAACTTATAGTTTATTTCTAGTTGCTTGCTTTGCTTTGCTATTTCCAATGCAATTGAAGAACTACTATTCTTTCTCCTAAGCCATGCAGGTATATTAGCGAGACGGGCAAGTGTTAAAATCCAATTGCCTCAGCATGTTTTAAACTAGATCAGCTGTGTCAGTTCTAGACTCGACATCAGTGGTTATCAATGTGTTGCGCGAAGTAATTGTGTTAAACGTTCCTGCGCCAAGCCTCTAAGCTGCAATCCTCAGTTAGTCGGCAAACTCCGCCAAGCACTTATGTTTTTGATCTCGAAGAAGAATAATCGATCAAAGCTGATGCCTATATATCTCTCTGCATTCCTGTCTATTTTAATCATGTTGTTTCCATCAGTAATTGAGTTAAAGAGAGCCCCTCAAATAGGTATATAGCAGGATAACACGCAACCATAGGCTATTTTGCGTTTTAAAGCTTTGTTATAAACTGCCATTTAGCCTGTGATATTACGGTACAGATTGAGGAAGTAGGTTCCATTCTCCACGCGTAATCATTCAATTGCACTACTTTTCCACTGCCGCCATTTTAATAGCAGGTTCCAGTACGCCTCCGTGGCAGGGAAAACAGAACAATGTGAAACCAAGCAAGAACAATGCAGTGATTTCACGCGGGTAAAAAAAAAAAGAAGAGGAAGTAACAGAATCGCGACAGACTGCTCGTGCTGACTAAATGCGCAACATGGGGAAGACAATCTGTTCAGTTTTTCTGCATTTACACAAAATAGCGGGCATTCAGATGGAAATAATAAGGACGCTGTAGAGTCCCCGTTTTCCATATCATAAATAAGGTGGTCAGATTGGAGAACGGAAATTGAGCGGTCATCTGACCTGGAGAGCGAACTGTTCATTGCCATCCATAACTGCGTCTCGCACAGGTTTCTGCTTTTTAAGATATAGTTTCTTTAGAGCAGCAGAGTAAAAGGACTGGAATCTCCGATACGATACTCGGAAACGACGCTGCGTCAGTCCAAACAAAGATCGCAAATCAATGTTGCCCGTGACCAGAGAACTCCCTTTCTGTTGGAAACTGTGTGTGAAAAAAGTGTCTGAGTAGTATCCTTCCCTTCGAGATCCTCTGTTCCACCGTTTTGCTTATCAAGGTAAAACATCAACAGAGGCAGGAGATGTGCTCGCTGATCTCCATAAAGAAAAAATCCACGGTCATTTCACCACCCATCTGGCTCAATCCCGTGTCGCGCTCAAACCAAAAAAAACGAAAAAAAATAACGTCGGAGGACAAGGGTTTCTCGTGTTTTTTCAAGAACCATTAAAGCGCCCTGGCAGAAAGCGCATCTGTGTGGATCGTTTCAGCTCAGCGCCACCGGAACCACCTCTGCTGTGTGTGAGCGCGTGAGCAGCGAGGAGGCGCTGGCATTTCAGACACTGACAGACTGACGGGGTTTGAGAGCCGACTAGCAATCTCTGTCTCTCCGTCAACATACGGCTCGACCAATGAGAAAACCGTACCAGGGCGTACAACTGAAAATAAAAAAAGCGCTTCTGCGACAGCGCGGTTTTACTCTGCGGGGCAACAAGCGACCACTCGAGTCGCCTTCCAGCAGTATTTCATTTTAATATGAAAGTCAGATATCTCAGATTAAGCGGGGTCGCTTTTAATCTCTTTCCGTCCATTATTTGCCTCTGGTAATAATACCACCGAGGTAATCTGTGCTCTCTCCCCTGCGAAATCCGGTCATTTATTTCAGACACGCTGGTTTTCGCTAGTCGAGATGGTTATTAGATAGTATCTTTGGTAGACCTCATGGACCAGGAGGAGAAGTTGCCATTTGGTCAAACATTGGCGTCCGATGACCTCACTGGGAACCAGCTGATGTCCATATTATGCGTAAACCACCACTGCAGTGTGCTCCAAAGCGCAGTTACGATAATAAGGTAGATTTCGTAGGACTGGCAGTCAGTCAAAGTAAATCTGCACACCTCCCTTTAGCCTGTTCTTGCAGAAGTTCCAGGAAACAAGGCTTGGTCTTAAGCCTTTTTCAGCTCGTTCTATAAATATGAACAAAATTACAGTGGTTATTATTAGTGTTCGGTGCTTAGATTCTGCATAGCGGGGACACTGCCCGGGTGTCTGCTGGTCTTGGTTTGGATACCCTGGGAAACAAGCGATTGCTGATAAAGGCACGTGAATGCAGAGATTTAATCATGGGAAATCAGACAAACGTATAATAGCTTTAAGTTATACAAAATCAATAAAGAATACTTACATATGAGCCATGTATTGGTATGGCTAATAATATGTAATATTTGTAATAATAGATTTATTTTATTATCATTAGTGGCAAGCAGTATATATAAAAGCTATTAAGACCTAGATCTTTGCCAAATCCATATTTACAGTAAGTAAGACATGTGTATTACAAATACAGACCCATATTCATTCACGGAATTGGAAAGGGATGTCACCATGTCCTGACCACTATCCAGCATTGTCAGGTCACGGGCTTGTGCAGCAAGTGCTTCTCTGGCTGAATCCTGAGCAGCCCTCCTCCACGGCTGCCTTGCGCCGCCAGCCAAGTAGCGGCGCGTTCGCACCGTTGTTGGCGGGCGAAGACAGCGCTGAGAGAGGCACTGAAGCTGCCTAACGCTGCACCAACCGAGACCGGGTTTTAATGCTGAATTATGGTCGAATATCAATGACACATCCTTCAATTCGTGTGATATGTCTGTTGTAATACACGTAATCTTCTGTTGATAAATGTGGATCTGAAAAGATCGAAATGTCTTAATAACTTTATATACAACCACACTAATAATAAAAGCAAATTAATATTACAAATATTGTGTTATCGGCTTTATTGTTTATGTAACTAAAAAGCTGTTATCGTTTGTCTGTTCCTGATGGCTGCGTTCGCATGTAAACTTGCTCTCGGTATCCCAAACCAAGGCAACAGCTGCGGTGTCTGCTCACAGAATCACAAGCTTGCCAGGCGCAATAATAACCATATGTTGTTCATGTTATAGAGCGGAAAAAGGCAGAACGGCCTTTCAGATCCTGTGGCAGGCTAAGGTAAGTGCGGAGCCACATTTTGACGACTATGATCTGAAAATCGCTATTATCGCTGTTGTCTTTGTTACACTGTTCACTAACTATAATAATAATCGCTTCAATTCTAACTGGGCAACGGCGTGTTTGTTTCAAATAACCAACTTCTCCTCCTGATCTACCACAGCTTGCTGCTATCGGCATCTTTCCGAACCAGCTAGAAAACCGGCGTGTTCAAACGGGTGAATTTTTTCCAACGGCGAACCCCACTGCCTCGTGTTATTATTACCGGGGAACATAATGGGGCGGCGACCAAAGCGACATACAATCTGAATATCGAGACTTTTCATATTAAAATGAGCTGCTGCCAGTGTATTTCGAAGCGGTCTGTTGCTCGCGGAAGCCAAGCCACGCGTCGGTGCTGTTTCGTACTAGGATATGTTTTGTGCGGTACCTAACATTGATAAGACGCTGCTGATTTGAACGGGAACGGTTGGTGCTCCCGAAACACTCGATGTCAGTGACTCTGAAATGCCAACGCCATAAACGCTCACGCGCTCACCTGGCTGAAGGGTTCGGTGGCGCAAGCTGAAGACGTCACGAATGCCGCTTCTTAGTTTGAAGCAACTTGCTCGCCAAAAAACATCGAGAAACCGCGTCTCCGACGTTGACCACCGTTTTACAGTTTTGACGTTTGCTGCCGGATTGTTTTGTGATGGGTGGCAGAAGGCAAATCATGAATTTTCTTCTTTATGGAGACCGAGAGTGACGAACCCTACTGTTGAAGCTCAAGTTTGTGATAAACAAACGATGAAAAGGTCTTTAGAGAGGGCAGAGAAGATCTTACTCAAGAGAATAACACTTTTTCACTGTCCCAACGAAAGGAGTCTTCTGGTCCGCGGCACATTAATTTGTTTGTTGACTGACACGCTTGTCATTTCGGAAATGTCATGTTGGTACTCTACAGAGAGGAAAAACTGCTCCACTCTGGCAAACAGTACTTAGTTTTGCAGTGAGATAACATGAAATAAAGCATTTCCAGGTCCCGAATGACCGCTTTCACTCGTTCTTGTCTGACCCTTGCTGTTATGACATGGAGAAGAAACAGGGACTCCTGGCGTCATTTGGCTGTTCATTCTGAATGCGCCCTGCTATTTTATTAATAGTGGTAAACAGTGAACACTAGTCTCTCCCATGTTACGCATTTAATCGGCACAACGTCTGTGCATTCTCTTCTTTTTGCTCATGTGAAAATCACTGCATTGTTCTTTGCTTAGTTTCATTGTTTTATTTTCTATACGGAAACGTCACTAATTTGTTATTAAATGCGCTGTATGAAGCTGGTAATGAATGCGTGAACGATACGTGTGAAATGGAACTTACTCTCGTCTGTATAACTATCACGAGCTAAATGCGATTTACTAACAAAAGCACGAAACGCAGGCCAACCACAATAATTGCGATGATATCGCGTATGATATTTGAGGAATTTCTTTAATCGCTGCTGTTGATATTTTCATAACCGCATTTACTGAAGTGCTTGAACTGTGAAGGCGTCGTGGCGAAAGAACGCTGAACTGCCGTGCGCTCGGCCGTCGGAAGCTCGCCGTTCTCTGAGTACGATGATGTACCTCAAAAGCGACTGAAGCTCGCTCACGGCTACAGAATAACGCTCCCGGCCATAGGCTTAGGTAAGGAGGCTTTCGTTTTGAACACGAACTATTTTCCTTCAGCTTCTCATTTGATCGCGCCAAGCTTTTAGTACGTCGGGCTTACGCGTCGAAGATGCGTCGGCAGATCCTAAGTAACGAGCGATCTCGAGCGCCGCCGAACGTTGTTTGTTATTTGCTGCGAATCGAAAATCGGGTTGCGATGGTACTGGAAGAAGTGAGGTGTGTCAAATAGCAGTACTGCGAAATCAAATAAATAATAGTAACGCGAATAACGGCACGAGTATGTTGCAAACCACTGAATCTATACGAGACAAATCAATCACTGAATGACTAACCAAACCAGGCAAAGTAACTCACCGTCTTTGCTGTCACTAACCGGTATCTGTATTGAAAGTGACCATAAACACTAGATGTGCCATATGAGAAAAGATCACAAAGCACTCGAGAGACTGTCGCGTCCCGTAGTGCACTACTCAAGCCTCGTTGGTATTATTAATTATGGCGTCTTTCATGCATCGTAAAAAATGTGCGTAATATCATGTTAACTAAACCAACTAATTAAACCACTCATGCTGTTCTCGTAATCGTTTTTATAGATCTTACGGAATTTAGCAAAGTGCCGCGAAAAACTAAGCGTGAAGTATATTTTAACGTATTTTTAGATCTCTCAACTTTGCAATGTTCGTGAATCGGCATCCCACTGAAAGAAAATAAAGCATGAATGAAGAATAATTAATTGATGTGGTTGCGGCGTCTGTACTGAAACGTAAGTGCAAACGAATCTCATTGATTTTTAAGCTACCATTGAATATAATGATAGACGTCTTCGATGGTTATTTTCCAAAGAGCGAAAGGCTAATATTTGTTACAAAGATCAGAATTAAAAAACTAAATGTAACGTAATTACTAACACTGACATGGTTATCCGCTGATCTAAATTTCAGCTATTATTATGGCGATCTTTCTAACCAGCAGTAACATTGATTTTCGAAACGCTAGTTCATAAATGGTGAGACTAACACAATGAGTTGAATTCGCTCAAATCTCACTGCGCGCGGCTACACGATGACGCCTGCTTTTGTGAACGTGAATCTGCGGCAATGAAACAAGTGATGACGATCGCTAACATTTCGCCGACGAAACGTTCCAAATTCGCTCGAAGTTCTGAGGCATACCGTTGCTATGATTACCTCCAGGACTGCTGCAGGATGAATCTGTTCTTCACGCATGAAAGTAACGCTGGGTGGAAACTTGCTTTAAAAAGCGGCGACTGCTTATTGCGGCTCATTCTGGCCTGTGAATGCGCTTTCAGACGGCAATTTGGCGTGTAACTCCACCTGCGTAACTGTTTTTGTTCGGTGACAAATGTACGAGCCGAATGACTACAGGCTGCAAGCTGCACGATATCGGCGACACTGTCGTGTTTGTCTTCTTATCTGTTGGTGAGCGGTGATGAGGCTCGAGGCGACACTTGTTTCCGCTCGGCTGCATCGAGCGTGCTGAAAGAGCGAAGAGAGTATGTGAGAGAATGATAATTTTAGACTTGTACTGCGATGATTTCCGAGGCTACAGGTATGACATACACGCGTATTTTGCGGGGAAAATATTTGGCCGGAAGGCAAATGTCTGCGATAACCGCGAAGAAACAACGCTTTACAACGTTTTCCGAGTGAACGAGCCCTTTCGAGCCGCTGAAGATGTCGAGAAAGCCGAGCGTGCTCCGCCGAGAGCTAACCCGCTCCTGCCGACGCTTTACGACAGGCTCCTGAACGGAAATCGGCAGCCGCCTCCGGCCGGAGCAGCAGCAATCCCCTGTAGCACGAATCCGGAAATGCTGACGCCAAACGGTATCCCGGAAATAATCGGAGCGTTCGACATTTGATCGTGCGCGGAGTTATCTTGGTTAACAAAGCATAATGTGCTCGCGACAATGCGAAAATGAGACGTTATGCTCAGGCTTAGACTAAGCTAAATCGATATGTAAGGGGTAATAGCATGTTTAGTCTAAATATGCTCATGATCAGTAAATGCATTTTGCACAGTGCAATATCTTCTGAAGGCTAACTGTGTTTCCGAAAATTTGCTGTGTGAGGAGAGCACAGCTTCACCAATTTAACTGCAAATCTATTTATTTATTGTTGTTTTATTTTTGCATGGGCTCATATGCAAGCACTCACGAACAGACTGTTCGAACCTGCGTATGCTAACATTCAGGCTGAGCAAACACCATGTTGCTTTTCTGCTCCCGGAGTGGAGACGCACATAGTGACTGGCTGTGACACATGTCTTTTATCCCCCAGCTAAGCCCCTCAGTACACCATTTGCGAATTTCATCAAAGGCGTTATTTACGTTTGTCAAGCTTTAACAATGAGACGAGCGACTGCACCCCACGAGGGTAACGTGTCGGGCTACAATGCCCGTGAAGTGTCGTTCAACCATACGCACTGAAATGAAATTACAACTCTCACAATAATCACATTTGCTAGCAGAGGTTTGAATTTGTCTTATATATCGGGCTCTCTGTGCACTCGTGAAGTGAGACTAAAAGTGTGTTGTATTATTTTCGTGGTGACTCTTGCCCATCTATGGGTGTACTCTGTTGCTCTGCGAAATACGAAGATAAAAGCCTTTGGCATTACCATGTTAAGCAGGGAATACGTTGTCTGTCCAGCTTTCCTCAACACTACATCATCTAAACCACTGTCTTTCTTTGCTGTTTCCCGCGATTGCCTTGTGTTGAGAAGGAATATCAGGCATATAGCAACTCTTGCCTTGAGCTCCGGGAACTTCTATTTATTGGGGGAGCTTCATTAATAATTCTGACTCTGGCTTCTGTCACTGCGAGGTGATTCCCTGCAGACTTCTGTGAGCCAGAAGTATTTGTGGCTTTGAGAGATACTGCAGCCTCCCCAAACACTGTGAACGGGCTGATGCGTGATATATTGGCTCACAGCTTTGTAGTCGAAGTCTCCGCGAGACATCCTTTGGTTAGAAGACACCCGATGGTAACAGCATCCTGTAACAATTTACTGTGAAGACGCTCAGGTTGGAAATTTTAGATTCTCATAGGAAGGCCAAATTCTATTCACGATATAATTTTTCTAAAGCACATTGTATGGCTAATATCAGAACACATGATTTTGAAAGTACTAGAAGATAACTGCAAATTATCAATGGTATTACAAGTAACCTTTAATAATTTACGCATCTTCCTGCTCTGCCTGAGCTCTTGCAGTGACTTCTATTAGGTTTTAACATGAGAAAACAAAGAAACGTGTATGTCATTAAATTATAACATGTTAATTGTTTATGACATTTAAGTGTTCGAAAGAACAACAGAGTAACTCTAACATTGTGTGTTGATAAATAACAATTAAACACGTAAATGCAAGAAAGCTACAGAATGAAGCGAAATAGGCTCAAGATTTCTCTGAGGAGTTCCGCAATCTGTGATACCTTTAAGTGATTCACGCAAATCACAGGGTATCACGTCTAAGTGTCAAAATCTTCGTAATCCTAGCATTTCCGTTGAGAAAAAGCTGATAATACGAAAATGTGAGTAATAACGCTGATAACCATTGTTTCCACTATCAAAAAGTACTAAGCTAAAACATTGTCTTTGCTGACTTCAAAATGTAATATATTTTGATATTTATTTGATACAGAAAATAAAATATGTAATGCTAGAAAACGAGCTTCAGCACTAAATTTCCGTGTACAAAAAATGTCAAAATGTTGTTATTGAGCAAATATAACCTTTTCTTAATACGACATTTATTGATCTATATAGGTAACAAACGAACCACGTGTCAGCCAGTCATATATATGCCATCCGTAATTTAATGGCATGTGGAAGAAGACTGTGCGATGCCAGCATGCTCAGTGGCCTATGTGTGCCCGGCCAGGCATGAGCAGCCATTGAAGCATGTGACGTGGAAGGGCAGTGTGATCTCCACGATATTATTTTAGCTTTATTGCTAACAACACAGATTTTGCTGCCATCCATCTTTATTATTTTCCCTTTAGGAACTAGATTAACTGTTGACTTGTCATGCAGTCATTATTAGGCACATGTTTAATAAAAAGAGTGAATCTTGTATGACTCTAATTTATTCTTTTGAAATTCGTAACAAAATACTGCAATGCTAGATTTCTAGTTTTACATGTTGTATTATTATTATTATTATTTGTGTGTATTGTTTATATTATTTCTGAGCTACTATGAACCCTGCGACGAACCAGCGAACCAGCAGCTAATGTCGTGGCAGCGAGCCACGTGCTTTGTAGACGAATAAATTGTCTTTTTCTTTTTGGTGGAAACTCTGTTTGTCGTGAGAGAAAATTAAAGAGTCATCTGCCATTTAAGGTGCACCTTTCGGTTCACGGCACGCTATCGCTTTCAGGAAAGAAAGGCACCCGGCACGCTCGCGCTTTCGCTCCACACTGCTCGTCGGCGCGCACAGCACCTCTTCTTTGAAGGCATGCATCAGCTCAAGTTTTCACAATGTCTCTCTCGTGAAGAAAGCGAAGGCTGGCTATTGAGATGCCGCGGCGTGACTAACGGCGCTTCTGTCCGAAACCATCGGAAATTGCCTGTACTGCTTTTGCGCTTTCTTTCTTCGGTATTTTCAGCGAGAGCTGAAGTAACATCTCCTTACTGGAAAACCGAACACCTCATTGGCGGCTTTTACAAAAGTGGCCTCAAGCGAACCCGGAAAAATGCGAATGCGACTCTTCATAAATCGAAGTAATCTTGTTTGGAAGCGTGCTCTACTATTACAACGAATGGGTGTCTTGGCATGCTATTGTTCAATTCGAGGCTTTCATTTAAAATATGCAAACCTTTCCTGTTAACATTATTAGCTTTGTGTTGCCCTCAGGCTCAAATGATAAGCTCTTTTACAAAGAACTCCACAGTAGAAATAATCTAATTGCAACTTATTCTTACCTCTGCATATATTGAGAAAGAAGCGAAAAAGGAAATATTTTAAATAGCGTGATTATTCACCTAGACAGCAGCTTAACAGGCTTACTTTTCTTACTTTTTCAAACATTTTGAGCAGACTAAGAGAAGGCAGCTCTGTGAGGAATCAAGCGCAAACTGGCTTATGTCTACAATGCAGCTCATGCCACCTCGACCTTGGCACCGCCAACTGAATTGCTGTCACACTCAGCCACGCATCTGTTTAATCAGCCTCTGTTGTCACTGTATTTTTCTCAGGCTCGCGGTCCCCTATTTTATCCCAAATGTAGCTCGAACGTCAATCTGTTTTGCGTGCGATAATATGCGGCGCGTGCGCTTTTATTCGGCTGCTGCGCTTTCAAGCACATTTGCCTCCCGCACGGTGACAAACGCCTGTTATCAATTGCGTTCCCGCGAACGGCCTGGCTGGTGACGAGAGCAGAAACCTGGTATTTAGTGCGCTGAACGGCACTAAGCAACTGATGAGCCTCGTCATGCGGGCCCCGCCGCGAACATTACACAACTGGATATGTTCTCTTTGTGTGGACACCTTCATGCAAACGGTATATTATTTCATCTCTGCTTCTCATGTTGAGACACTGCCTGCTGACCCGCTAAAATAAGAAGGCTGTTAATGCTCAATCACTGTTTGGCTTTACATGACTTTCACATGGGCATTTGTGAAAGGAAGAGAAGACCAACGAACATCAAACGATGAGCATGAATAATGGGCCAATATTGACCAGCTGACGAAAAGTAACGTGAAAACTGGAGTTTAAAAATGAGTATTTGAAAAAATGGACGATCCCGGATAATACGTTATAACTTCGTATTTCTGGCTATTTCGGTCGGCGTCGACGTCACGGTTGGCGACGACGAAGTGACGTTGTTCATTTCATTATTCACTAAAGGTTTGTCAGAGTGAGGAGACTGTTAACACGAAAATGTTCAGTGTTCAAATATGGCAGCCAACTGTTGAACTCAAGAGTGTTTTCATAACTCTGCAGCAACTCGAACATTCCATAGTGGCTGTTATATTCATCAGGTGTATTGCACATAGCTAAACAAGTGCCATTTAACTAACAGTTTCTACAACAGTGTACTGTAAATGCCAGCCTCTTACCTTGTTTACACTTACACCGTACTAGGTAATGAACTTAGGTAACACTTTTATTTTAAGTTTCTTGTTACACTGCGTTAGATAACGCTCACTTGTGCAATAACGTAAGAATTAGCAATTACACATGCGAAAACCAAGCCAATGTAATCTTAACCTAACAATTTAGTAAGTAGTAAAGCATAGTGGACTAACGATAGTTCTGGAACAATCGGCAAGTAGACCCTGAAGGTTCAGGCCATTTGCGGTTGTGTTATGCTGTATTTGAAAAAGAAAGTGGGGTGTAAGGTGTGTTTTATGACAGCTCATCAGAAGCGAGAAAAACTGCACTGACAGCCCAGGCAAAATATGTTTGCATGACTTTAAAATGCCTGTGAACAGTGTTTACTGATCAACCATCACTACCACATCACTAATTCTAAAACTATTTTAAACCTACAATATAAGAACTATTTTAATTCCTCCCAGCTTGAGTTCTGAAGCTAAACTGTTCACAATTCTTATGAAAATAACGATACACAAACAGGTAGTTCCACATTCTGAGCTAATATCACTCGGTCTTTAATCTTGCTATGGCTCATGTTCAAGGAGTGCCTTAAGCTCGTGTAGTTGCCGCGACCTCTCAGATCTTTTTACTACTGAAATGCCGGAGATTTATCGTGCATGATCGAAACGAAGTGATCAACCGGATGCGTGCTACTGCATCTGGTGCTCTGCAAGCAGTTTGGTCTTCATCGAACATCGCCTCCATTGCGCTCTGTAATGCTTTCGTTGGGCTTTGATGCTGGCGTCGTGAATGAACGCAAAGCCAGTATTCGCATGACTTATTTTCGGCTCGCGGTTTGTGGCTTTGTCTGCGCGTCACGGCACGCGTGACAAGCGGCCAATTGAAGCTAATGAAATTTCATGCGTCACTGTGTGCCAGTGTGTGGTGATCTGTAATACACGAGCGCTGTTTTGCTCGAGCCCTACAGAAGTGGAAGAAATAATGCTCCTGCACAAAGCACATTATGAACCTGTGATGAGCCGCAGCTGCAATACGGCAGTAAACGGCTTGACGCGCACAAGCAGTACCAATGCGTAAGCTGTGATCTGAACGCTGAGAATGAATAACATTTCTGCTACTGCTGCAATGTGCCTGTGATCTGATAGCAAGGAGGCCATTTCCTCCTGTGTTGACCGCCTGTTGTCAGTCGCGACTTGAAATGCTGGAGTTGCCTTTAACTGTTTGTTGCCATTTTATTCTTCCTTCTGGTTAAAAATAATCATTTAATAGCTGCTGCCAAGCATGAATACGCTTTATTATTCAGTCTCCTTTACATAAATAATAGAAATAGCTGCCATTATTATCAGTATGTATGCAATGTTAGCAGTAATAATCCCCCTTTCGTCATTCAAACTTAAATCTTCTTGTTGCTGAGCTCTTTCTCTGGAGGAATGATGTCCACCACCTAACTTTTAAACTATCTCTATTTTCATGTTTATAAAGCTTACTGTATGTGAACTGTCGTAATTACTGCAGCGGGCCCCCGGGCTGTTTGATAGCCTGTATTATAGTCCATCGGCATCTTAAGCTCTCCCGAAATAATCATTGCAGTGTCATTGATTTAGTATATCGCCTCTGCGATACGGCATGCTGAGAGCGCAGCGCATAGTAACGACTGCCGATTTTCCGCAATCACAATCAGCTCGAGTTTTGAGTGTGCGAAATGACTGCGCTGAAACCATTGGCTCCTCGGAGGAGAGGCTGCTGACACTCCAGCTCGGCGCGAATATCGCACGAGGCACCCTCTGTCTGCGTCTTTAGTCGGCTCTGATCTTCCCGGTGGGCCTCAGAGGCCATTACCGGCTCCGCGCTCAGAAATTTGCCTGCTGAAGGTGAAAGCAATTGATAAAGCGCTGAAATGTAGCGTGACTTACGCGAAAAATCGGCTCAATGCAGCAAGAACACTGCGATACTGATATCATTGCTGATATAAGTATTCGGGAAGATGAGCTTGCTGCGTATTTGCCGTCATTGGGCTGCCATGTACCCTGCACGTTACGTCGAGAAACGCCCAATGAAAGTGATCGCGTGAAAGCGTTACTATGCGTAGTGAATGTCACTGGTTACTGCTTTGCTTACATTGACGAATCACGTGAAATGCTGACTCAGGTGTGGCGGACCTGAACGAGATAACGCTATAGGGTGAGGCGAGCAATGAAATGACGAATGAATGGTAGAACTAAGCGTTCTGCACATGCAATCGATATTACCTGAAGCTCGCATATTATAAATATCCTTAAAAATTAAATTTAGCGAAACCGTAATTCGGGTATGCCACGCCTGAACCGCATGAACTAAGCAAACAACCGATTTTAGATCGACCACACTTTCTATTATAATCCGTCTACACTATGTAACGTAATCGAAGGTATAAAATATTGTTGAAATGTTTTGACGATCACTGAGTGTATTCGTCATGTGTTATTGTGAAGACGAGGCGGTTAACGTCGCTCTGGGGGGTTAGAAGGAAGACCTGATATTTGTGATCTGAGCTGGACACGAAGCCTCTGCGTCGTGTTGACTGCCAATTATTTCACGGCAGTCAGTCATGTTTTTGCCATTTTAGCTTGTTGCGTCTAAATGTTGCTTGCCTTGTTTATCAATCTTGTGTGTATCTAATAAATGTCGCTGAAGACACTATTTAGTACGGAAGCGCGACGACCCCTGAAGGACACGACATGGAAGATCCCTGCGGTTTCATGCCCGCTACCAACTTTCAGTTTTAAACTCTTTCCCCACCGCGTGTCATTTATTACACAAGCTTCTTCGTATTAACAAATTGTTCAACGATGCATGTTGCTGGTAAATCTGTAAATGGGTGCGTCTCATACGCAAATAAAGGGCTAACATGATATGATTCTGTAAACTCAGTAGGTGTCGATGGTAGCTTTTCAAAACTCTGAATCAACTGCACTGAACGATTCACTGCTTGAAGTGGTCGAAGATTCACGTTGGTGAAGTTTGTTGCATAGAATGATGGAAATGCAACAAAAAAATGAGCCAAAAATCTAAAAAAAAAAAAAAAAAAAAAAAAAAAAACTAATTGAAATTTGAAAGTGCAGTTTAAAAACATCATCTAATACTATTAAATGTGAAGTGTCTATAATTTGTCTTGTTTTATTAAATTGTAGGGCTTGTTTTGTTTTATGGAGAGCTTGGTTAACCAGGTCAGTTAAAAACATATAACTCCATTCCATTTTGTTATATAAATCTGTCAGTAAAATATCTAAAAGTTCATAGAGCCGATCCCAGATTGGTTCAAAATAATATTGACATTGTTTCATGCAGGTTCACTGAGACCACTGGAATTTAGAAATGCTTTGAAAATGTTATGATGGAACAAAGCATTGCCTTCTGAAAACTGTGAGTGGCATGTTGATACATGTTCCAAATTATTAGTTCGAAACAAGTTCAAAGGTTTTGAAGCTTCACAAGCAGTGTTTCAAAAGTGCCCTTCTCCAGCTGATGTACTCTCTGATAATTCACGATTTGATAATAGCTCTGGAATTTTTTTTTTTCCCTTTGCTTTTCCAAAATTCACTTTTTAATGGAAATTATAGCCCTGTTCTTTCTTTCTGACGTATTCGCCGTTTTCAAAAATCCCGTAAACTTAAAAATAGCACTCTGATGGTGAGAGAGCTAAAATTATGTCTCAGATAGAAATGCTAAAAAGAATAAAGAGAGAGGGAGATGAATGTTTCTTTGTGTCAAATCAAGCCCTGCTGTAATGTTTGACTTTAGAGAAGAGCATGAAATTGAACCGCACTGCTTTTCGAGACGCCCTGCGCCAACTCAACCAACCATGCACGGGTACAACACCGTCCTCTTCCCTCTGCAATAATGGTGATAGAATAGAGGAGGCCAAAATAAACGTGGCTTCTTAAGACATATGGACACGCTCCGGGAGCCCACTGTAAGACATGCTCCTAGAGCTGGTGTTACGCCGTGCTAGCTAGCTGTTCCTGTCACGAGGCGGCCTGCACGCCATGCTAATCTGCTCGGGGATGACAGGAGAGAAAGAGTAAAGGAGCGTTGTGAGAAATGGCCATGGGAAAATCTGAACTGCAGAAAACAGACGGCCGTTTCACACTCTAAAAGTCCAGCGGCGCTGCAGCCCGTTAAGCAGTGAATCATTACCAGTGTGTTTACGTCTTGCATACATGTCTATATATCGGAGGATGTGTGATTTAAATGTATCCTTCTGGCATTTCCTTGTGTTTGTTGTGTGTTCGTGTAAGTGCGTTCTTGTCACAATCTGTTTCTGTATTCTGCTGTGCCGCTGTTGGCTAGCGCTCAAAAGGCCCGTGGGCTGCTGTTTTGCTGTCAGTCACAGAGAGGAAATGTCATGTGGGTTCCACACAAGGACATGTAGCTTACATTGTGGCCCCTATAGTGCTCTTCTCTGCATGTGTGCCATTTTTTTTCGCTTCTCCAGCTGAGTTGACTGTGTTTTGCACTTGTAAAGTGAGATTGTCAACTTGCATGGAGGAATGAGGCGATAAGAGCGAAATTGCTGAGCAGTCGTTAAGAAAGAGCCATGTGAAGGGCTTTAATAATATGAAATATGGCCCACATGCTGAATCAGATTTGGATGCAATAAATGTCCTCAGACTAAAAGCAATGAAAATGCTCTGTTTTTTCAAATGAATGCTAATATTCTTGGTAAATGAATGTTTGAAAAAAAACTAAAACTGATGATATTGAATGTATTTTAGCATGCACTAAGCGTTTCTCTCTCTCTCTCTCTCTCTCTCTCTCTCTCTCTCTCTCTCTCTCTTTCTCTGTCGCTGTCATCTGCAGGTTCCGGAACCATGGCAATCACTGAGCCACTCCTTTACATCACCCTGCTGATCCTGCATAAGCTCCTCCCCTTCCTGTTTGCCTACTAAGAGACCACAGCCAAACAACTGATGATTTCACTTTATGTACCAAACGAACAAAGGGAAAATATAACTACATATATATATATATATATATATATATATATATATATATATATATATATATATATATATACATACATATATATATATATATATATATATATATATATATATATATATATATACATATATACATATAAATATATCTATCATTATGGCACATCACAGTGAGGGATGGGAAAATGACTTTGGAGAAAATTTAAATATCAGAATAAAGAGAAGGCCATTTCTGTTTTTTGGGACTTGTGTAGAAGATCTGTCCAGATTTGGATGTAAAATGGATTCTATAAGAAGCATGATAAAAAAAAATAAATAAAATTTAAAGGAGTCTATGTGAATTAGAGCTTCACAACTGTGTCATACACACAAGTGACATCCATCAACGCTGCATTCAGTTTCCATATACTAGTGTTTGCCTTGCTAAATGCATGGCTCTCTTAATTTATAATTATTGTTTATTATTTTTATTTTAATAATTATTTCTGTTCTGTTTTCTAGTTTTGTTTTTCACTACGGGTTTAATTTTAACATTGTTCTTATTGGAGTATCTGATGCTGACTCATAAACAACTTGGTCTTTTGAGTTTGCGTTGTTGTTGTTTTCTTTTTTTTTCCCTTCTTTTTTTGCATGAAGTGTTCAGCTGTCTCATTTTCATTTCATTAATGTGAAAGAAGGCGCTCTCTCATGTCAGTTCTTTCTACAAGACTGTGTGTAATACTGTGTATTCAGTTCCTTCACTTCTGATTCTGAGTTCTCGAGCATTTTTGTCTCATAATGTATAAAAATGCAACCTTATATATTTTGATCAAATAAGGCACATGTTACCATAGTTGTTGTTAGTCACCTCTAATAATGTTTATTTTTATTAAAGGTATGGTGGTCAAGATAAGACATTCATTTATAAAATTTAAAAAGAAAAAAAAAGACATTGGTATGTTGCCAACACAGTTGAAATAAAAGTTGTTTCTTTAAAAAAAAAAACAGTTGCTTAGGTTTTTACATCTCAAAGGCACTTTATTTTTTATTTTTTTACATTTTTTTTCAAGTGCACTAACACCAGGCAGCTGCGTGACGGCGGTGTCTCGGCTAAACACTCCAGCGTCCCACGGGTGTCATGAACTGTAATGTATTCTTCACAATAGGATAGGCCCAATTCCAGCTGAAAAACACATTACTCTCGCTAGCATCACCAACTGAGCACAGCTGGCGTACAACTCACGGTTCATTTCATTAGTCAAATGCACGTCACCCTGTCAAATAACTCTTAACTCTCTGCTGCGGTCTTCGCTGAACCCTGCTCCACTCTCTTCCGCTCTACCTAAACACATCTCCTGATGAATGGCAGAGGCATTGTTCCTTTCTAAAACACTGCATTCTATTGTCTTAATGGAAGCCTGCGAGGCATCGCATAACAAACCAGCCTCTCACTGACTCAGACATTCATTGCGTTTATCGCCTGCAAGTAACTGACTTTCGCTCACTTTGAATTTAACGTGCACAATGAAAAGTCATCTTCCTTTCAATGGAATAAATAACCATTTATACAAACATAAATCGATCCGACGGGTAAAAAAAAAAAACGAGCATCCGGCGAGCGAGTCGACCACAATATTAGCATTTTTCTTTTTTAAAACTAAATGAGCCAGGTGGCTTTTATTCTTCGCGGTGAAGGTCTCTCCTCCAATCAAATTAATAAGTGTTTGACATATACATTTGTATGTGTTACACAACACCAGACGAGGCCCTGAGTGCTTTTCCCTCTGCTGTAAATCATCCCTCATTCAAGTAAACTAACACAGCTCTCTCTTATTTCCTGTCCTTGTTCCTTCTCAAGAAAATATCAGAGATGGGCTGTAAGATCCCATTGAGGGTGGTAGATTCAGTGCACTCTCATGTCAGACACAACAACTCACAATAACAAAGCACATAAAAAATCTTAATGCTAAAGCAAATTGTTGCTTGTATGTTTAGTTGCTCTTTTATACCTCAGGAGAACGTTTCAGGAAAAATATAGCTATACACTGAACATTCACAGCATTAAAACCGCATGCCTAAAAAAGGCCTGTTCACGCCAGGAACGATAACTAGAAAGATAACGATATTAGCATTCACATCAGCAACTGATAGTACATATTTATTCTAAGCGCAAGCTCGATATAGCAGGATGGATTCTGATTCATATGGAAAAAAATCGTTCTGAAAGTGATTTCAACAATATAATTTCTCACCGTCTTAATCGTTATAATTGTGATACGGACTCTATTCTTAAATAACTTGAGAAAGATTTTTCTAACTATGTCATTATCTTAATAATTATCATCCTTGGTGAGAACAGGGATTAATAGCATTATTCGTCTGAAAAAGGTCACTGCCATCATTGAAGACTAATGCCATGGAGGAGCAGGGGCTATTGATGACCCCCACCAATCCCGTCAACAATATATATATCACATTATTTTGTCACCGCACACAAGTCTTTGCCACCACCTTTTGAGATGTTTGAGATGCTTTTCCTTGATTTTGAGAATCAAGATATTTCATATATTTTTTGGAATACATCAAATAAAAATATAAATAATAATAATAATGAACCCCAACTGAGCAAAAAACAATAGACATCAACCCAAAATTGCAATGCAAACTGTAATGGACCCTGTTGGTCTCTACTGGTAATTGGTTGCTTTCCATTGCTTCCCAAAAACAATAAGTCCTAATGGAATATGTCTCCAAACACATTAGAGGAAAGCATTTTTAATGGTTAAAAGTTAAGGGTTTGTAATGTCTGTATGGTATTTTTAGTGGAAAAACTTTATATTTTCTGTGATGGTTTTATTCATTTATTTATTTTTTTAGTGGCCAAGAATGTGGCCAGTCTGCCAGTGCCTCCCTAATTATGGCTCAGAACCACTCCTGTGGAGGGGTGTATGTGGTCTGCAACAATTTTTAGGCAGGTGGTAAATACAGCATGTATCAAAGTAACATTTACACCAATGCTAGGTCCCAAGGTTTCCCAGCAGAACAAAGGCCAAGAGCATAACGCTGCCATCACTGGCCTGCGTTTTTTCCCATAGTGCACCCTGCTGCCATGTCTTTTCCTGGTAAACAACCCACACAAACTTGGCTATTCACCTGATCTAAACATGATTGATCAGAACAGGCAAGCTTCTTCATTTTTGACACCCGTGTGCCTACTATAACTGCTGCTGTGCAGCCCCTTGTGCAGTAAACTGCAATGCACAGTGTTCTGACAGCTTTCTGTCCATGTAGCTCTTCTGGATGATCGGACCAGATGGGCTAGCCTTCACTCCACACGTACATTAGTAAGCTTTGGGCATTCATGACCCTGACATTGTCCTTGCATGTACCAGGAATAAAAATACTTCATCGCAGATATTTTTCACTCGCCCAATTTTTTGTTTGTTTGTTTTTTAATAATTTGACTTTATATAATAGAAACATTTTGAATTTTCACAGCTATTTATTTAATTATTTATTCACATATGAGATTACAGGATGGTTATCATTAAGATAAATATCTGGAAAGCAGGGGTCTCATTTACCAAAAATGGTGCAGAAACCCTTCTAAATTTGATCCTATGTTTGAACCGCTGATGGCAGGTCATTATTCTGACTATGTGTTTTACACTCTTCCGAATCTTGACAAACCTAAAATCATAAGAGACAAACAAAATGCTGGTATGCCTGGGATTTTGAACATTGTAGATCAAAAAGAAACAGTATGATAAATTGCAAAGAAGATTTTTTCTTACATACATGATATATCCACCATTAAAGCATGTTTAATCCAGAGTGGCAAAAGGTCATACATTTGTGGTATAAAAAACCTTGAGCTGATTGCATGCAGTGAAAAGTGATCGAATAATATAAGATTCTTGCTGTTCTGAGAACATTACGTGTGGCTGATGGACAGATGGTGAGATGATAATCTTAGGAGTGGACTAGCCAAGGCAGAAATTTATGTTCCCACACAAGAAATGCTAAGACAATAGATAAAGACTTCAGAGCAAGGTTTACAATGTGTTGAGTTCATAAGCCCTTTCTGTTCATTAATCAGCTGCACAGGACATTAGTCACTCCTTCCTAAGGACACAAAGGAAAGTGTCTGGACTGGTACAGGACACCGGGATCATGACTGTTTCATTTGTTTGTATTTTTCACAGGTGACAGTCAGCACACGTTGAGATGATGCATTATGCGCCAGTGACTTTTGCCCTCAGACTCTCACTTACACTGACGATGATAAATTTCTGATGCAATCTGTACCAGTCTAATAAAGCACAACTCAGAGATAACCAAGTAGCATGCAGAGAGGTGTTACCAGTGAAGTAAGAATAAGCAATGCCAAACATCGTGACAATATCAGACACCATCACTAATTAACACAAGCCCTGACCACAGCCATTCAATACTAAAAGATTTCAGAGGACTCATTTCACCTACATATACCAACTTTTTGTAAAACTCCAAAAACATACCTATACTTATTATTGGTGATTGAGATTTATTGTTAATCAAAGAACCAGCTTTACTGACGAGATGCTCATAACTAGAGCGTGCAATGCCCTAATTTTCACACAGATTATGATGATATGATATTACTGATGATATACCTTTTCAGTAACCCACCTGGTACAGCAGCATTCAATGTAAAAAAAAAAATCAAGTTGTTTCAACTTAAAATAATGTGTTACCCCTCTGACCTAAGTTTAGTCAACTTGATATTTTAAGTTATTGAATGTTAATTTAGGTGACAACTGGAATATTTAGCTGACTGAAGTCAGCAAGGTAACACATTATTTTGAGTTGAAACAACATTTTTATTTCTTTTTTTTTCACAGCATTGCACTCATAATGCAGAGTGCAGCAAGCTAAAATGCAAAACCACAAGTGACAGGGCATAAATCTCACTGGCCCTCGCATACGAAATCTGAATATGCATAAACTAACAAACTAATAGTTTAATGTAACCATGATATGGTTAATTCACACAGCAGCACTGAATGGGATCTCAGAATTATAGAAGTGTCTGCACAACTGGTATCTACATTGCAGCTGTAATGCACAAACACCGTGGGATGATGCATTGCAGTTAACCATCAGATAATACCAAGAAAACGTTTCTGAATAAAATAAGATAATGCAGCACTGTCAGCTGATTTCTGAAGAAAATAAACATGTGCATCTTCGTGTAACCAGTTATCAGTCATGCGAAAGCGTGAAGTGAGAATTGATATTGTGAGAAGTGCAAATGTCAAATAATGATCTAAATCAAACTTATATAGACTGGTGTGAACAAACAAATCTAATAACTGCATTGTGTGTTTGTGTGTGCCCACAAAAAGCATTTTTATCTAAGATCTCTTAGTGAGTAGCATGCTGCACTTACAAAAAATGCAAGGACCCTGTGTGAAGAGGAATTCTGGAAACCAATTTGCACTTGCCGTTACACACATTGCTGGCATCAGGCAGAAGAGATTAACTGGCTTCTCCAGCAAGAATACAGAGCTTGATGCATGGAGGGCGGGTGTATCACATTTCACGTATCTTTTTAACAGTAAATTTGGATTGAACATTTCATTTCTAAGAGACTAAAACATAGTTGAAATAACGATCGCCGTCTTCAATTTGATATATTTTTTCCATCAGTCCTTGTCCACCATGTATCATACTTGCAGCTGGTTCTGTTTAGCATTGGTCTGACCTTGCCGGTTAGACAATGGCTGAAAAGAACAATGTCTTATAAGACAAAGCCATACGCTTGAGCTTCAATGCCTTTGTTGCTGCGTACTGTCTTTAAATGCAAGCCGGCACACTAACAGGACTCTACGCCCTCGGGCTAATTTTTTTCAGTGCTTTAAAAATGTTCGGCCATATGCGAACCCTGCATTTATCATGCTAGAGAGTCTTGATTAAAAGCCATATGCTTCACGAGTCCACATTAAGTGGTTATCAGCAAACGAAAGCAACGGGCTTCCTGACCTGACTCATTATTCCTGGGTGTATGTAATCAGCGAGGATAAATTTCTGGCGCAGCTGGAAAAGGTGTTGAATAAAGAGCGTTTTGGTTCCTCTCCCTGACACGGGTATCACTCTCTGACTGCTGTTTGGAATGCACAGAGGAGAAACGGTCCCTCTAAAGCTTATTTATAGTCCAGCACTTTAGCAAGCACATTGATCTTTTTAAAGCATTTCTCTGTGGTCTGCACTGGCTGTGTTCTTTGAATTTTAAGCTGTGGATGGATGTGAGGCGTCTGGCGATGTTCGCGTGATCCTTCCTCGAGAAAAGAGGAGGATCTAACTCAGCCTATAAGTGCTTCAGGTCAATGAGAGTGTATTGTCCGAGGCCGCACGCCATGCCATAAACAGAAAAAAATAAATCCAAATGCTTTTGTTCGGTTTGTTCAGTTTTCAGCGTGTGCAGTGGTGTGGGGACAAGAAAAGCGTATCTGTGACGACTTTTTAGCCTGAATTGACCTGCGGAGAGAAGATCAAATGGTGTTTGAGAGCTTGATTAAATGTTAAAAAGTGAGAAAGTAGATGTAATCGACTGCAGAGCCCTCGGTATAATCCAGTTATGCTTAAATCCTGTGAGAGATTCTGGGTAAGACTCAAAACAATTACCCCGCCAACAGCCTGTGTCAACTCTGATACTGTTATTGTCTAAGCGCCAAATCTGAGCGACGCTCACCTCCACGCAGATATTTTCCCTGACAAGGCGTGCAGACAAATGTAAACTCATTAATGAATCCACTTGCCAGCTGTACACTCAGGCACAACAAAACTTCAAAAGTATTGCCTGCCAAAATAAGAAGCAATTTAAAAGAAAAATGCACATTTGAAGGGTAAATCAATTTAGATTCAGGCAATGTTTGTTCAGAACATTTTTTTATTTCTTTGCTTTTGTTGAAAGCATCACTAAACACCATTTAAGATTATTAAAATTCATGCTACATATGCTATAGCTGACTTACGATTGATTCTGTCTCTAAAATGTAGAGCAATTAAACTGCAGCACTATATATATATATATATATATATATATATATATATATATATATATATATATATATATATATATATATTTTACATATATGTGTATGTGTGTGTGTTACTTTTATGTATTATGTTTCCCCTATAAATTCTTTTCATTTTTGTTCAACCAGGACAGATGGAGGTGTAGGCGTGAGGCCATGTCAGTCTGCAAATCTGTATTTCTATATCTCAGCTTCACAGCATCACTTCAGTATTGTACTTTTTGGATTTATTTTGTGTTTTACTAAAATCTACTGCAGAAAATCACTGCACTCCAATCAAAATAAGCGTTTAAAGAGAGATTCAGAGCCTAAAGCACATTAATGATTTAGAGCCCAGGCCTCTGTAAAGGATGGGAAACAGTGCAAATAGAAGTCTAGTAGAACAGAGAGCCAGTGAACCTGCACAAAGTTTACACATAAATAATTGATGTCAAATTACAGGAAATTATGACAGCAGCATACTGCTTTCTCAAGTTACAACGGCTGCTGAAATAGTTTTTTGTAAACTGGGTGTTTTTTTGGCAGTTTTTTTTGCATGTATTTTAGTTGGTAGGCTTATGAATAAATCAAAAGTAAAACTAATGCAAAATATGAACATGCAAGTACTAGAGAAAACTGCCACATAACTCTTGTATGTTTGTATATTATAATTAGGGCCTTCTCACACCCATTTTTACTTTTTGCGTTTTCATACTGCAAAAATCTAGGAAGGATTTTACTTCCAGGAACTATATTTGGAGGAACTAAATGATCTCCTACTTCAGTCTACTTTAGTCTAAAATAGTTCTAGGAATTATCGATATAAGTGTAAGCTAACTGACTAAACGCGTACTAAACACTCTCACTGTAAACATTGTATTAACTTATTTCTTTTTATAAACTACATTTACCTGAAGATTTTGTCTCACGCCGTTTTCTGCTTCTATCAGCTCACGTCACTTCTTGGTACTCTAGGTGCAAATGCAATCCTTTAAATAGTACTGGGAAATAGTTTGCGCAAAAATCATCCCACTACTTATTTGTGTTTTGGCAGTCCATTCCCTGAAGGCTCATACGTGATAGTAGAGAACAGGGTCCAGGGTCCAGTTTATGGTGGGAACTCTATCTGACCAAAACAGTTGATAAAGGTTTGAAACATTTTGATTGGACCTTGGAGGACTAACATAAGCAAACGTTCAATCAGACAAAGATGCTAGGACAGCCAGATAGAGAGCAAGAAAGAGACCTCTGGTACCAAGCCTGGAAAGGACAAGGCTTCTCATTGGTTGAAATGCCTTGCCCTTCACAAAGTTAGAGACTGATTCCTAAGGTTTTGCCTGTGACTACCATAAAAATACCTTAGGACCTCCAGATGCAGCAGCAGTGAGAGATCAAAAACATATACAGATCACAGAGATCTATCCAAATCTGTTCATAGCTGTTTTCAATTGCAACAAGGTTGCTCAGGCAAGTAAACCTTCACTTCAAGGTACCTTCTACACCTACTCCAGCATCTGCATTCCAGATTTTAGGACCCTTTGGTGAACGGCTTTCTAATTCAGTCTTGCAATTCTCCTCTTATTTTCAGTGAGCTTGATCACCAGATCATACAGAAACATACAGAAATGTCAGAGATTCTTTTTACTGTCATCTGTCTTAGCTTTAATCAGTAAGTGTGACCTATCCACCAAAAAAAAAGCGACAATTTCGCAAAAAAAAAAACAGTTGGTGTGAATTCCCAATAAGTGTGACATCGAAGATATGAGATTTGATACAAATTTGATTCTAAGTCCTCTATATTATCTAAATAATTAAAACTTTAATCTACTACATGCCTTTGTCATCTGACTGATAATTTATAATTTCTTTAGCGAGTAAAATAAATTTTTGTTGTATTCTAAAAATGCCCTTCTTCAGGTCATGTTTAGTTTTTATATGAAATCTTTTTAAAGAAGCATTGTAAACATCAGAATAAGTTTTATATTGTTAGTCATATTTGAATATTACTGAAAAAGTTGTTGCTACATGCAGTGGGAAACTCATAACTTTCTAAGCTTGAGTTTCCAAGTTTGAAGGGTGTCAGATGCAAAAATATGATTTTAAATTATTAAATGATATTTGATATGTTTTATATTGTTAGTTATACTTGAACATTACTGGACTGTAGGAACTTGGAGGTTGACTTGATTATCTGTGCATCTTTTGTTTTGTTTTCCGTTTTTTAAGAAAAATCATTTTTAAAAGTATCAAATATGATATTACAAGCATTTGAGGATACTTTTTACGTGTAGGTCTCTCAGTCATCATTGTTATGCATTTCATTAGCTTTGCCTCTTCCAAAACATTGATTTAAAAACCAAAAATTACATATAACCTTATTATCATGTTATTATATCACATATTATCGAGAGATACAGAGTGAAACCTGATGTAATATATATATATATATATATATATATATATATATATATATATATATATATATGCAAGCTTTAAAAAGATCAATAAACTGTTCCTTTATTATTTTATTTATTTTAATTTTATTCATATTACCACACCCAAGCACTAGTCTACTATTAAGACTGTGTCTGAATACTAGTTATGAAATGTGGTATTGAATACTGAATATGACAGTAATTTATTTTAATGATAACTTTATTAGATTTTTTTTTTATGTACCAAGGATTTTATTTGTTCTATTACCATATTGTAATTTTGTGTTTTTGTGTTTCAGTCTGAAACAGAGCGAGGTGCAGTAAAGCCTTTGTGTTAATGGAAACCCGCAGCTTGAGAGATTTGTCATTTTACAGGAGGCAAAACATTTACCCAAGAAAAATAAAGCTGTTCAGAGTTGGCTTTAATAATTTGACCTCAGGGGGAACTGACTTGCTGAAAAAGAGTAGTTCAAGTCCTCACTCCCCCACTGTGATTCCTCTGTTTACTATTCACTATTCAGCACAGACTGTTCCCTGTCAAAAAAAAAAACAAGCGCCGTGAAGCTGTCTGCCACTTCTGCATGAAATGTTCAAGTGTAAGGTAAGGTGGAACGGTTACGCTTACAAAAAGGTTCATTAGTTAACATGAACTTCTGCAGCGCTTATTAACCTCAGTTCATGTTAATTTCAGCATTTACTAATGCATTATTAAAATCACAAGCTGTGTTTGTCAACAGTTCACTGTGAGCTTACATTACCTTACAATGAATGATTGTATCTTTATTAACTAACGTTAACTAAGATGAATAAATACTGTAATAAATGTATTGTTCATTGTTTGTTTGTGTTAGTTAATACGTAACCTCAATGTTATTACACGGCTTTGTGGAATACTCGATTCTGATTGGTCAGTCGGCACATTCCAAGGTTTGTTACGGTGCGCTCGAGTCATGTCGGATACATCGTATTTACTGATTGAAGTATATATTTTGGAATGTACAATAAAACTATATCTGTTTCACATACAAAACATTATATTATTGTATAATTATAATAGAATATATAATTTAAAATCACCTTATAAAACTGAAAAAATAGTTTGAACGCTTCCTAGCAACGGCTTCTTCACTGAAGCTTTTTCAAATATTTCAACTCAGATCGAGAATTTATGTACAATTATTTACTTTTTGTGGCAAGAAGCCGCTGTAATAAACGGGATAATGTACATCCAGCAGGTTGTTAGCACAGAATAAAGCCTAACAGGCTTATCAGCAGAACGACGCAAAATCCCTTAACAAATGGCACCTTATTGTAAAGTGGTACTGGTGGTATTAAAAAATGTAGAAGATGCTGCAGCGAAACTGAGAAGCTGCGTTCCTCCGTCACATGGGCAACATCATTAGGTGATTATGTTGACCATCTGTATCGGTGTCAGCAGTCATGGAACCAGCTTCAGGGAACTGCAGGACACAGCAGTTAGAGAAGCGTTTGTGCTAGTATGGCACATTCTCATCCAAAACACTGGAATGAAACAAATCCCATTCCCACGATAACGTCTCAAAGCTCCCTGTCAAAGGTCCTCCATTCCGCCAGAGAAGGACATGCACGTCTAACAACGGGGATCTTTTTTATCCAGACCGTTCTCTTTTTAGCTCTGCCTGTTTCAGCACTTTGTTTTTGCGCAAGATTGCTACATTCATAACGCATCTTCCATCTCGTGAGAGATGACAGCTGCGCATCTGTTTCCACCTCCTTCACTTTCAAAAAATGGATCAGTCGACAGTCTCAGAACGCCAGCTGCGCTTTGTAAACATGGACCGAAAGCGAACAGCTTCCTGACTTGGACTCGTGATTGAATTAGTTATCGTTCTACTTGTGGTATTGTCAAATGGTTAGCAGATGTTTGAGAACAGCTGGAGTGTAGACTGTTGATCAGTCCGTGAGCATGTGAGTCATTTGTTTATGACTTAAACTGGTAATCTGCGTGCTAACTGAGCTCAGCTCTGTATCTGACATGATGGGTTGCTGAAGAGCCGAATGGAAGCCGGTTACTTTAAACATCACACCATCAAATATGAATATGTTACTCTAAAGAAAACTTTTCAAAGCATTTTTTTTTTTCTGTGGCTTGCCCTAATCATTATATAACAACATCATAAAAGCTTCATGCAGGCAATATGACTTTATGAGCGTAGTTGTCAAGCTGTCAGAGGTATTTGGTCTTGTTTTAGAATCTTAAAAGAGAATATATTGCACACGCCATTGACAGGGCCATTTGATCTTCCTGTGGCAGGTTAATGCTGATTTGATGCTTTAGAATTTAGTGCCGATCCATCCGGCCTCTACTGCTCCCTTCTTTCCTCCACCCTGTCTGTTTTTAGCAACTGTCTCCATAGTCGCAAATTGTCAGGGGAGCTGTACACCACCCACCTAAGCATTTAATGAGATATTATATTAAGAGGGTATTAATTTGTTTCCATTTTCATATGCTTATTAAAATCCCAGGCTGGCCGCAGGCGCTTAAAAACGGCCCTTTTAATTTCATTTAGACACAGTATACATGTTTTCTGTCTCCATTAAACAGAATTAGGGCTTAGTCTTTAAATGATGAACTGTCATGCACGATTTGTGTGTGTGTGTGCGGGTCCAGTTTGGCTAAAACTGTAGCGATCAAATGTCAATTACATTGTGGAAAGCATCCAACCGGGCCCGTGGGGAAAACAGCTTAATATAAAGATGTGCCAGAAACAGATTTTTAGGAAAGGACATAAATAACAGAAAAGGAAAACTGTTAAATTAATTAGAGTGATTTTTTTTTTTTTATCTAACATGAATTTACAATACTGTGGTTAAGTTAATGTGATTGTAAATTTAGTGCACAAAACTGCAAATTTATGATTGTAAATTTAATGCACAAATGACAAATATGGTTCTTTCTTAAAATTTGGAATTGAATGGGAAGTTTGATTTTAAATCCTACAAAATATGTCATTTAAATTGTTATAACACAACACCATTAAGTTTATTATTATGAGTATTATCATTATTATGAGCATACTTCGCATTACCACCACATGCATTCATAAAAATCTTCAAGTATTACGTGTTAAATTAAGGGTTAAATCAGTTATAAAACAATGTATTAAGTTTCCATTATAGTTGTTATTAACAGTTTATCAATTGAAAGAAATCTCATGTTATTTAATTATAGCATTCCTATTCATATTTCAAATTCTCATCATTTGTTTGTACTTGCTATATCTATTAAGTGATACAGCAGTCGATGGAGATTTGACAGTGTCTCACTCCTCTGCTAGCGACTTATCCATGACAACTGTGCACGATTAAAAATGTCCACGCTTATTAATATCAGTTTTGAAATCAATGGACTGCTGCAGTTCCTCTGTTCTTCAGCAGTGCATGAATGCATCTCTGAACAGTCAGAACAGAAATATTTCTTTCTCGAGAGGGCAAACATAATCACTTGCAAAGAAAAAGTAGAGACTGTTGTGCTTTTGCAGCTTTTCACATTATTTCAAATGTCATGCAGTTCTGCTTTAATAAAATAGGAATAACAATTCAAAGGAACAGACAATGCAAGAGAATAGAGTCACTTATAAAAATAGCCTGTTCGTTTCTCCTTATTGTATTTTCTTGCATGACTTTTGCTTCTATTTAAATACAAATTTTCTTTGCAACGCATACATACTTGATACAGATCGCGACTTTGCTTCTCTGTGATTGAACATACAATGTAAAACTGCATAGAAGCTTGTGTAAGGATTACGTTTTGAGAACATAAAATCATTAGCTTAACAAAAACAGCACGATCCAAAGAAATGTTACCGCCATTACAGAAATGTGTGCGCTACCCAATGTATTAAGTCTTCTGTAAAATAAATATAACATTGGATGACTTTGAAATATTAATAAAACAGGCTCTGAATAAAAGTGTGCCTGTCGGAATCGTAACTTTTCTCGCCAATTACTCCAGCATCCTGAACAGTGCCTTCCAGTAGCAATAAACAAATGTCATTCATCATAAAAAGGGTGGATCAAAGATTCACGCGCGATAAAACAGAATATGTTAGTATAAACAAAGGCACAGCTTAAGCAAGTTTATTCTATCTGTCGCGCAACAAGCTACATTAAAGCTGTCGCCTCTGCAGCGGCAAACCAGCGTGCCATTTAGTAGTCACAGCGATTTTCTCTTCCGTCCGGCCATCGTAAACTTATCAAACGCCATTTCTTCTGCCTACCCTTCACAAGCTGGCTCGTGCCACTTGCTGCTCTATTTAATTGGGAAAATCACCCCAGAGCGCTGGTCCTCTGACAGCCAATCAAAGCTCGTCTTTCAAGCTAATGCGCTAATAGATGCTGAAGTCGTTGCTAAGCTACGGATGTTTCTTCAGCAGACTGTGCATGAGTGATGGAGTGGGCTCTGTCTGCTGCATGCACAGTGCACTAATGATAGAACTGCTTTAATTTAAGACCGCTGTCTCCGGCTGCTCTGGGTAAGTGATATTTCAGTGGGTTATTTCTCTTCATTAGGGCACAGTGTGTACGGCTGCACAGGCACGAAGAGCGCGGTGCACAGCCTTTGATGGCATCTTATCTGGTCTCTGTGCTGTGACGGGATTGGGCGGCATTAGTGCGACTGTAGCTATCATAGCATTGCACATTCCCAAGTCCATAATTGGTCTGTCAGTCCTGCAAGGAAAAGCCCTCCAAGGACTTTATAGCAGTCATTGATTTTACGATGGCAGAAATTTCCAGTCGTTAAAAAAAGCCTTTTCTTTCCCAAGTCTTATTGCATCAGGCACGAGAGCTTAATTCTCGCTTCAGATGATCCGTCTGGCTGGCAGTGAAGTGTTGCATATAATAACATATACATTTTCACAAAACCTACATAAGGTTTTCACCAACATGCGCGAGTAAGCAATAAAGAGTATAACATCGTAACTTATATTTTACAGCTATGGACAACTCTAATATGAAACATTGAATTAGAGTGCAGCAGAGCCACAGGCAACTTTCAACAAATATGCAAAATGCAAACAGGAAAACGTCCCCGATGGCCATGTTCCGTTGCAAAGGTTCAGGAGGTCTTGTGCCAGTCATTTCGAGTGAAATTGCCGTCTACTTTAAATCATATCCTGGCCCCAGGACTGCTCAGTGAGAGGAAATGAGGAAAATGGCCTTACCTCAACCCCAGATCAACAAAGACAATGGCTTCCGCCAAATGGATGGTAAATTCTCGCCTTCATTACAATCTGAGCCCTGAGATGTATATCTCTGTGTGCAATTTCACAGAAAAGCAATGATTTTAAAATTAAGGGACTGCTTTTCGGTCTTATTACACCACTTCAACCGTCAAAGTAGTGCATTTGTTTTTGGAGTTAGTTGCGTAGTTGCAATTATGAATGAACCCAGACTTGTTACGATTCGGTTGGGTATGTAATCAGACACAAACTTGAACTCGATTAATATCTGAAACTGGTTGAGGACTCAACAGGGTAGACTCGCTGTTTTCGCTCGGAACACGTCACAATGTTTCGCAGACGTGAAACAAGTTGTGAACTACTTAAAAAACACATATTCTATCCGCTTTGACATTGTTCTGTGGTAGGTACGTGAACAAAAGTGCTTCATAATTAAAGATCCCCTCCGGTTGTTACATATCCTTTCTGCTGAATATGTTCATGCATTGTGATTTTAAACATGATCTGTGTGAAATAAGTCTAGTGCAATATAATATAAAAGATCAAAACATATTATCTTAGATCATTTATAATTCACTTTTTTCCCGTGTATCATTTTTCCCATTGAAGTAAACCACCCAGCATGTGGAGAGAAACACAGTGAGAAGAGCACTAATCCTATTTTTCCCTCTGTCTCCACTCCTTCGCTTTCTGAAGTTCTAATCCTTTTACATCCTTTTATCAACCTGATCTGTTCTCCAAGGCTAGGAAGCACCCTGATGAACAGCCATCAGCGGGGTAATAGATTCACTCAGACAGAGCCACAGGTCTCTGCCAGAACACCTGGTTTACTTTCATTATCCTTAAAACAATAAAATCAATCTGAACCCCCCCTCCGCGCTAAAATTATTAAATTATTATTAAGCTGCCGAGCTGAAAGAATTTAAAGATCAGCTGAACTATCTGCCATAATAAAAAGTTTCAAATCGTAAGTATTTCAAAAGAAACGCGATTAATATTTATTCATATTTTGTGATCAAATATTTAGCATGCTGGTTAAATTAAAATGCTCCAGAAATTGTGGTGTGTTTGTATTTTGGGGTATTTATTTTGAAAATGAATACATTTTTTCGAGGCTCGTTTCGAGCAGAGATTAAGAAGACTAAAACAAAATAAATTCAAACATAAAGATACTATTAAACAAATAATACATTTAGTCCGTGAATGAGTAAACGAAAGATTGCATGTGTACGCAATAACAATGAACAGGAGTGATGTTAACATAAAAATTAACAAGAAGTAAGGGGTTCTTAAGGCATTATTACATAAACACATAAATACACGCACACATGCATAAATGCATGGATAGAACCAGGGAGGAATTAATGGAAAGAAGAGAGGCCTGCATCCACATTATGTTTCATTGCAGCAGTAAGCTGGTGTGAGATTTCCTATTCATTAGTTGTAGTAATACCTAATGAAACGCAATAACTGTGTGTTTATGATTGCAATAATAAATGAAAACTATGTGATAACAAATTCCAGTTTGGAACCACTAAAATAACTGAAAGCAACCGGTGTTAAAAACGGCCATGTTCAAGCTATTGCATTATAAGCTAGATGGATGCCGTACCTAATGCACACTGAATCAATATTCTTGTTGTAAAACATTTTACAATTTAGTTAATATACATTATTGCTTGTATATATTTTGCACTCAGCTTGAAAGAGACCCCAGCACATGAACAGCAATAAAGAAAAGCTCATTTGGCAGACATGAGATATAAAGCGATGACAAAAATGTGGTAGAAGTGGAAATATAGCAAATAAAAATCTTTATTACCTGAACACTCAAGGATGAAAGTCTACTTTGTAAATGTTGTTGATGTTTTGGTTTTTTTCCAGTGCATCCATATTCATTTTTCTTCGTGCTTTGGATACATTCATTAGTACTTAATGTTCCTTCATTATAATTCCGTGAAAGGCAGCTATGTCACAGTTAGCCATCTCATTAATATTGCAAATATTAATAACAGTTCAAAAACGCACAGTGTTCAATGGATTTCGTTGGACACTATTGAACTGCATCAGAAAAGCATTATGCATCTTTCTTTCTTACATTCGGTGAAATTAGAACTTACAGGGCATTGCATCAAGGGGAAGAAGAAAGAAGGACAGCGAAGATGACAAAATACTTTTAATTTGATCTCAGTAAAAGACACGCCTCCGCTTTCTTTCCCACCTGACTTTGGAGCCGAATCATTTCCATCACCTCCCTAAAGTGGCCCTCTGAAAATTCATTTAGCCTTCACTATTAGATTGATCTAATCAGCTCGCTCCAATTTTCGTCATGCATTTAACAGCAGCAGAGGAAAATCAGACCCGTAGTCTAGGGGTTTTGAAAGCCCTTTGCTACTAATGATGGCTTTGTTCCATAAAAAGTGATTTCCTGGCTAAAGAAACATTGTGTTTTGTCCCCTGCCGTGCTATATGCAGCGCTCTCCATACTAACTAATATACCCATGATGCAACTGAGGGTCCGCCCAACAATTACTCACTCTCACGCTTTCATTTCTTGGGACCAACTGGCCCATTTTCACCAAAACCGTCAGAGATAGTGGGGCCTAACTAGCACAACCAGTCTTTTTTTCTGGAATACAATAACATTATCCGTGACGAGATCCGATGTGAAAGAAGCTCTGCCGGAGTGTTAGGTTAAGAGACTGTGGCGGGTTAATCGACATCACCTGAGCAGTATGAAGTGAACAGGTTCTCAGAGAGGTGCGGGACAGATGGTCTAGCAACCATAGAAAAGCCCTCTGGTTCACGTCGGCTGCGGCATTCTCGCGCACGCACCGTGATAAGATGTTTGCGCCTACACTGCTCTAATCTCTGCTGCTGTCTGAGATATATTTCAATTGGATTTTACAAGAAGAGCACCTGTTATTTTTTTTTTTCTAAGCAACATCAAAAGAGCAAATGAATACAAAACACACTTAAGGTGAACATTTTTAAATGAGAGAAAATAGGTTCGGTCGTTTGGAAAGAATGAGTTCGCTTGTGATTTTTTCCTTTTTCAACCATTTTGAGAGAGCTGTGGCGATGAGACATTGAGAGTGCATTACCTTCCCATGTGAATCTAGGTTTGTCATTAGCCCAACCACCCTTTCATTATTCATCATTAACATCAGAAACTCTTTTTCTATTTGTTTCGGGGGGAGGGGGTTTGTAGCCTGGTGGTTTCGCTCCGAGTTGACAAGTGCCCTTTTTTACTGCTGTGTAATTTTACTGCTAATGAGTTCACCGCTCGTTTTTTCTTTGAAAGGTGAAATTCTATTAAATAAATGAAAATTGTAGGACATTCTTTGATAGGGCAGTTTCTACACTTTTCAAGGTTACTCACCTTTTTCTGGTTTAGAAATGTAGCATTTTAAGCCTTCTTGGTAAGTGCACTAAAATCAAAAGTATAACTTTGTCGCCGAGCCTAATGATGTTTTCATTTACCTGCAATGTTGTCTTTATTGGTTTTTCTCATAATCATCCCAGCTGTCAGTATCATCTTCCTCACAGTCATGCACACCATTAGCATGACCGGCATATGCCTGTCTGGAATCAGGAAATATTTACTGACAACTGTCAAATGAAGTCCGGTGCATCTATCTACGAAGAACCGAAATGAAAATTTCACTATTTAGTATCTGATGAAATAAATAAAAATGACAAATCGGTAACGTGCAATGCTATTTATTTTTACAAAAGCGCACAGCCTGTGTTTTAACAGATTTATTTAGAATAATTAAACTTCAAATCGACAAAACTAACTTATGAAGAAATATAATTTGGTATGGTAATGATGCCGTGATCAAAAACGTACATTTCTGTATCCATATACTGAGTACTTTTTCATTCATTCTCACAACCAGCAACCACTTTACTTTGGGTATTACATTTTTGCGCTCTCATGAAAATAGAAGGCACTTGAGAAGGATACATTTGTGCTTTTCTCCACCCAGAATGCAAATGTGGAGTGCAATTAAATGCCCATTCTTTATCAAATTTGTTCTATTTGTTTTGTCAATGAAGTCTAATGATTGAGAATAAAAGCATACTTAAATAAAATCAGACTTTTGTTTTGCTTTTATTGCCTCTGGCTTTTGTTCTGTTTAAACCGCATCAATATACGATGCAGTATCGAGTAATATAAAAAAAATAATAAAAAGCAGCGTGTCCAAACATATGTCTGTTAGTTTAAATACACTGTTTCATGTGTCCACAGATAGAAATTCAGTCATCTGAGAACTAAAACTTTCTGCAGAAATGACATAATCATTTTCATTTTGTGCAAATGCGAGATTAAAAGCTACTCTTTGCTTTTGCGCTTCCATTTGTGAAATAACATGAAATTTCAATAGGCAAAGTCATTAACTTTTTATTTTTTTTCCTCCCAAAATGTGTGTGGGGGTAAGTGAAAATGAAAAGTCTAGTCAGCTCAGCCAAAAGAAAAATGCCTCTTGACAGTCTGTTTATACACAAAAGCAGACTGGCACAAATGCACTGTCATCTCTGTGTGTCCATTTGACCAAATATGTCTCATAACCTATAAAGAGCGAAGGAAAAAGACAGACTCTGGGAGGAGCAAAGAGATTTTCTGGATCCAGCTGGGATGAAGGCAATCAATGATAGAGTGGTAAAGGAAATTTAAACGAGTCGAGAAAAATTGTTGGGGCTGTATAAATAATATATTTTGGAAACATTAAAAACATTGGATCTGGGAAACGAAGAGACACTTGAAATGAACACCTCTCTCAGTCCAACTGGACCGCGTTTTTTATTTTTAGTGTTCATTGTGCATGTTTTAAATTAAATTTAATTTGTTTTATTTTAGAGTAACGAAGAGTATGTTTTGTGAGTGATATCATGTCACGTTAACTGAACGTTTGAATTCATTGACAGTATGGTTTAATACATACACTGCATGTTAATAATAATGTGAAAGTTGCGCTTTATAACATATTCATGTCTCGTGTAATAAAGCTATAACGTCATAATAGGGCAGGATACGTTTCCATTATAAGCATATTTATATTCACGATTGTTATAGTTTTTATTATTATTTGAGTTTTTATCTGATAAACCTGCGAGTTAAAAACCTGAAATTAAATAGACCCTATGCTTTTTTTTATCTTGCCACGAAAATAAATTCATGTCCAAACTCATGCATTATTAGTTTCACTTGACAGAAAAGCAAAATTGTAATTATTGAAATTCAAATTTATTTTATAACTATATAAATTTCCTCTTCCAGGACCGAGAAGGATAAACAGCCTAGTTTGCTCCCTGGTGCTGCTGGCTTTGTATTAATGTTGTGATTAGTGTGAAGAGTTTCTAGCAGGGCGCACGAGGGCAGTCCTCGCTCAATATGCTAAAGCAGCAGAGCTTTCAGAGTCTTTCTAATTAAACTCGTGCATAATGGTCCGCACATCTGCATGCATACAAAGCATAATGCGCTTACAATCATTTTGAAGTTATGAAAGTGTTTTCCGTGTTTGTGTTTATCCAGTACGATTCCCCAAGGTAGAATAACCTTCATCCAGCAGAAAGCATCTTAAAAGAAAAGTACCAAACATACCTTCATTGCTGCGTGCTATTTATGGAAGTTACTGCAGAAGCTGGATTTCATATACAGCGTTATATATCAAATACATGCCTACTACCATTTATTATTGATATATCTACACACGTATCTACAGAGGACTACATAAAAATGTGCATCGATACATAGCTTCCTACCTTAATGCCCATTTAAAATTAAAAGCCGCTGCATGCGTTCAATACAGAAAATTTACCTTTTTATGCCACTTTTTTAATGCTTGTGACAACAATAATTGTAATAGTAATAGTGATGGTAAATATTTCAGTCTGGTCTGACTTCGAGACAAAATGAAAGCGGTGACTCGCTCTTTTCTCTCCTCTGTGCCCAGTCAGCTGAACTGCTGAAGAAACTGGCTGCAGCTGCTTCAACCCAGTGATTCAGCCTGTCAACCCTGCTGGAGAAGGAACCAAAAACACTGTGACATCCCCAATGCCAACACCCTCAGCATTTTCAATGTCCCTGAGAACCGCTCAGTCCAAAGTCTGCATAGCTGTCAGCACATTTTGCGCATAACTGTTAAAAAGTGAACAAGTTTTAAGTATTTGTGCTATATTTACGTATGAGTTTAATTGAACGGGGACACGTTTACTTATATTACTAGCATTTTTTTTTTTTTTGTTTAATACAAACATAAATGTTGTTGTCTCGGTTATTGATTCTCGGAGGGCTGCTATCATATTAATACAATATTGCTGATATAGTTGCAGCATTTATATTGCTAGGATAACGTTTTTGAGAATCTTAGTGAGATTCAAATGAGTTTCATGTCCATATTTATGTATTAGCCTTCAATCTGCATCAGGGTTGTCATCATCCTCCTAAAAATAAAAGGCTCTTTATTGGCTTTCATTAATGGTTCCATGGAGAACATTTAAAATTCACAGAACCTTTCCGGTACACAAAAGGTCATTTGAATGGTTTTTGCAATAATGCCATAGAGGAACCATTTTCTGTTGCCTAAACAAGCTTTCAGTAAAACGTTATTAAAAAAGACCTATTTTTTTCTAAATGTAAAGATCGCTATAATCTAAAAACATTTCCACTGAAAAAATATTTTGTGCAAAGGAAAGACACTATAGACGTCAAAGGTTCTTTACTAAACCACCGTTGACTATAAAGAAGCTTTATTTTTAATAGTGCACGAAAGCTTCATTGGTGAACCGAAAATGGCTCTTCCTTGACATCGCTGTGAAAATCCCTTTTTTGGGACCTTTATTTCACGGGCTTATGTTCCGATAATCACCAGCCACATTATCCGGCACTTAAACTGTTTATTTGTAGTTATTATTGTGTTCTTTAGTCAGCATCATTACCTCCTCAAGCAGAACAGAGAGGCAAGAGTATCAGATGCATAGGCTCAGTGTGCTCCAAAGAGTGTGCATCAAGTTGGCTCTCCACCAGCAATCTGAGTCTTTAATCAGCAGTGTGGCTGAAATCCAGAGTAAACAAATGAATCTACCATAAGACTGAATATCTGTAATACCCTCAGCAAAAACCTGTGGTTAACCCTGGCACTCTGAGAGAAGTACGGCCCGCCAAATATGGCTTAAAATCTCTGTCAAAGTCATTTGCGAAAACATACACCAGACAAAACTGTGAACTTGTGAACGGCTGTGACTTTGGTTAAGAGGTATTTGACTTTCTGACTAAATGGGAAGGGATCCTACGGAGGAAAGTCATTATGTGCATAGTTATGGCAGCGTTCAGCTAAATGGGTCAGTACTGTTGGGTTAGTATCTGCGTGGCACACATTTCTCCACTAATATACATCCCCCTCATGCTCACCAACCCTGACAATGATATTGTAATCCATGACTTGTTTCCTACCAAGTTATGCCCTCATTTTAAAAATGCATGTGTCCCTCACTCACTCCGTCGGCTATTGTGCCTCATACCTCTTATATCAAACCTGTTCATTTCTTATTCATCACAACCAGCCTCTCAAAGCTTTTTGCAGGATTTTCAAGTCTCTCCCTGTAAAGTTTTGAACAATTTCTGCTATTATAAATGAATGACAGACCTACTTGCACTTAAAATGTCAAAAGCACTCAACAGGCCCAAGACAGGCCCGGATTCGAGTTTTATTCCTGGCTCCTGTGCGAGGGTCGTGACTCTCAGCGGGGTGCAGTCAGGTGACCTTCAAGGTCCTCACACGTCGAGTTAAGTCAAGTCATCTGTTGAATGCAGCACAGATTGTTCCAAAGCGGTTTTGCTGTACTTAACAGGCAAAGATACAGAATTAATGATGCAAACTTCGTCAAATATGAGGCAAATCCTAATTATACAGTAAACAGCTCTATCGAGACAAAAATGTTATTGTTCAGCTCCAGTCGGTTTAGTGAAAACAGTAGTGTAGTTATTCAGAGCAAGTCAGTATTGATTCAATTAACTATTCCTATAGTAGCAGTTTGGAGGTTGCAGAACATTTTTCGTGTCACTTTCGGGCTCAGCTCAGTTCAAGTTTTGCTCTCATTTAAAATCAATAATATTACTGAACATTAACTGTCTCTTAAACTACCAACAAGGCAATAAAGAACACGTGGTCACGTGTTTATTTGTTAAATGAAGTTGCATTGAGAGGCGCATCTATCTGTTGAACGTCTGTTAAAATTAATAGCTATTTCTGGAGTCAGCAGCTGATTTCTTGCAAATCTCAATACTTGGACGTGGGTCTGATTCTGGCATTGTAGGAAGAAATTGAGTTTGTTTTCACATTACCTTAAATAATCCTCTTATTCGTGTTTCAACCAATGAGGAAGGAAGGAAGAAAGAAGGATGTCAGAGATTATCTGCTTTTCCTATCAACTGGCATTAAACCGAGTGCAGATTGCTGCAGTCCTTGTCATAATGAATAAATGGCGGGTGTTGTCGTGTAGTAAGACTGCCCCTGTGGCTCGGTCGTTTCTTCTGTCGCTTGCCCTCAGATAAACCGAGATGCTGAGATGAAATTAAAATCGCTCAAAGGGCCTCTTTTTCACATCCTCGCTCAGATATCTCTGAGAATCGGGACGTTTTTGAGAGCGGCTGTGGGGTTTAATCGTTTGCTCTGGAGGAAATGAGTCATTTGCTATTTGGAGACAGCTGAAGATCTTCAGACGCGCCAGCAGACCTTCCACTCTTGAAGCTCTCTGTATGTGTTTGCATGTAGGGCTCATTGTGTTTCATCTCACACAGCTCTTGCGAAGCTTTGCCCGCTCTATCTATCCATCCAACTTCTAGTGAAAGTTTTCACTTGGCGTGAGACTGTATACCAACAGAAAGGTCTGTTCTCACTCCACATGAGAGTTATTAAATAGTGGCAAAGGACAGCAATGACAGCAATTGGGACATTAATGTAAATTGTGTGTGTGTGTGTGTGTGTGTGTGTGTGTGTGTGTGTGTGTGTGTGTGTAATGATTCAGTAATGTTTTTGAGACAAGTGGGAGCATCTTAGAAAGGCATATGTTGTTATTTTAACTTCTTCTTTATTTGATTGGAATATTTATCATATATTTATATTAGTTTATATATATATATATATATATATATATATATATATATATATATATATATATATATATCACATTTATCAGTCAGGTCTTAAAACTACATGATGTTTATAAATATTGCAAGGGTTATTATTTTGATGTCAGATTATTTGAAGTAGCAACAATAGAAAGTATGTGCAGTTCTAATAAAATATATTCACAGATGTGAACATCATTCAAATATGTTTCAAATAACACTTCACGCTTCACGGCTTTGATCGATACAATATTTTGAAATGTAAAAATGTTTTCCTGGAAAGAAGACAGTGGTTGGAGAGCCTTAATAATATACTTTGTTAATTTTCTCCATATACCGTTAACCTTTAACCTGACAGATGCTCACAGAAGCTGTCAGCAGGTGAATGAAAATCTCTTTACAGGCCAGCGCAGAGCAGCGCAGTCAGATTTATAGCCTCGTCCTTTTGGAAAAGAGCCTGAAATAAAAGAACTTGTCCATTAAATATAGCATGTGACTCTCTTGATAATCTCTTTGTCTATAAATCCTTTGTGTGGATGATTCAGCATCTCAGGAAGAGACTCATTATGAACTGATCAGTGGCCAGATAGTAGTGTGCTGCTTTAAAGTGATCTATAATTTAATAATGTGCGCACTGCTTTCTCAAAATGGCAGATTTTGCTAAAAATAAAGAAAACGTTAGGAATGCTTTGAAACAACAAAATCAAATTAAGAGGCTATAACAAGTAAGAAACACAACAAATATGAAATAGTGACGTATGAGTTCCCTGCTACTGTATGTTATTTTCAGGGGAAAGAGTCCTGTCCTCAAATCATGAAGTCAAATCATATATATATATATATATATATATATATATATATATATATATATATATATATATATATATATATATATATATATATATATATATATATATATATACATACATATAAAATGTGCTGTATATGTATCATCTTTTATTCCTATTGTTTGGACTAGATCTAAAGGTATTTATTATTGTGTAAGAAAATGCTGGCTGTCTCAAGCATTGGGTCATATAGCATAAAATTGCTATATTGCTATCACCCCTCTTAATCATTGTATTTTTTTATTTATTATATAGTTGAGGCTGGTCGTACAATGGCATTTATTATTTTTTTGTTGTTGTTATCGTCGCTGCTGGTCTTCTATATGCTGTTTAAATAAAAATCGTTTCGTACTTTTACAAACCTTTATTTTGAAAAAAGGGTATACTGTTTCCGCTCTGTAACTTCCTGCTTGCTTGTTTTCGACTTCGCAGATGCGACTACGTTAATTACGGTCTAGTGTCTTGATATAGTGTGTCGGTTGTGTTATAATCGTGTCGTCGAGGAGGTAATAATGTCAGGGGGAACTCGACTAGAAAACGCCAATCCTCTGATATTTCAGCGATCAGGGGAAAGAGTCCTGACTTCAACTGATGAAGATGAGGATGTAGCGGATCCCATCGATGACAGGGAGATCTTCGATATCCTTTCAAAGCACGACACCGAGTTAACTGCTTTGACGTGCAAATTATTTGCGAAAATGACAGCTGTACAAACTGCGTTATTTCAGAAACCTCATTTACGTTCAATCTTAACATGTTTACATCTGATCAGATCGATCAATGACCCTGAGCACCCGCTTTCCCTCGAAGAGCTCAATGTCGTGGAACAAGTGCGCGTCAATGTGAGTCTGATCTATCTATCTATCTATCTATCTATCTATCTATCTATCTATCTATCTGTCTGTCTATCTATCTATCTATCTATCTATCTATCTATCTATCATCTATATATGTATCTATCTATCTGTCTGTCTGTCTGTCTATCTATCTATCATCTATATATGTATCTATCTGTATGTCTATCTATATGTCTATCTGTCTGTCTATCTATCTGTCTATCTATCTGTATGTCTATCTATCTATCTATATGTCTGTATGTCTATCTGTCTATCTATCTATCTGTCTGTCTGTCTGTCTGTCTGTCTATCTATCTTTCTATCTATCTATCTGTCTTTCTATCTATCTATCTGTATATCTATCTATCTGACTGTCTACCTATCTGTCTATGTATCTTTTGTCTGTGAGTAGGTGAATGATGAGAGAGCACCGTGTCCGTGGAGTTCACTCCGACCATCCCACACTGCAGTATGGCCACACTCATTGGCCTGTCCATCAAAGTAAAGCTCCTGCGCTCCCTTCCTGACAGATTCAAGGTAATTTAATCTTACACATTTTAATCTTACGTAAGGCTTTGGGATTGCCGTCTAATTGTCTTCTTGTTGTCAGATTGATGTTCACATCACGCCTGGCACACATGCCTCTGAGGATGCAGGTAAACGACCGATATACAACACAGAACAAGTTTAAAGAGACACACTTCACCCGTAAATGACAACCCTGTAATCACTTATTGACCCTCCTTTGAGTTTGTTCCTCTGAATACAAAATAAAATATTTGAAAGAATGTGGGTAAACAACAGTTGACAAACAGTCCCTGTTGACTTCCACAGTGTGTGGAAAAATACTACGGAGGTCCGTGTACATGATGACAGAATATTTCATTTTTTACCTAAACTATCCCTTTAACCCTGTAAAATAAAAGACATGTAATGTAGTCTGAAAATGGATCAGTATCAGTATGCAAATGTGTTTTCTTTTTACATTTGAGACATCACACTTTTTCATGATAATGATGAGCATGTTTTACTTTATACATAAATTAATAATAAACAAGGTTTTTCTAACAAATGATGTCACGAGTAATCAAGCGAATCTAAGCTGCTTCAGTCCAATAACTGTTCATCGTGAAATTATTACTTATCATTATGTTATATTTTATATTATTATATTTCCCAGCCTAAATGGGTATGGTTGTAGAATTAAGCCTTTTACTTACTAATAAAAATATAAGCTATCATTCAAAACTTTGTGCAGGTGGCTTGCCAGCAGCATGTTTTGATCACACTGTTAAATTCACGTGTAAAACATTATACAGTAGGCTTTATATAGTTTAGGTCAGAAATATGTTTTATATTACCCTGTTTTTATTTGATAGTGCCCATATTTCTTTTGAGACACAATAACTTTATTCACGGTGCACAGATTTAAAACTTGGCAGGATGTTTTTAATCACTTACACACTGCATGAAAGGACATTTTCAAAAATCCTAGATAGGGGCACTTTAAAATAAAAGTTGACTTGTGCTTTTCTTCTTCAGTCAATAAGCAGCTTGCAGACAAAGAGAGAGTGGCAGCAGCTCTGGAAAACTCTCAGCTGCTGGAGGTGGTCAACCAGTGTCTGTCCACCAGAACCATGTGATCCCAAAAATCCTGCGTAGTCCTCACACGGATCAGGATGAACTCCTACAGGCAAGCCAGTAGGTAACACCGCTTCTGATATATATCTAGTGCTCTACTCGACGGACAGCTCCGGATCAGGAGGACTTGTATGTGGACATGCCATATATTTGTGAATATGTTCAAAATGACTTTTCAAAGAAAATGGAGAAAGTGTACAATAGAAATAATTTGCACTGCTATGTTTTGTACATCTTGTTTTTGCCAATAAAAAAGAATATTGTGTTTAATTAAAAATGTTCAATAAACATTCTTAAACATAAGCAAACAGTATTTTTCTACAGCCTTTTGTAGAGCGTAGTGAAGTTTCAGCTGCTTGTGATTAATAGGTAACTTTAAAAAGCTAAAAAAAAATACATAGAGATGATTTGTATTCTGTGGTATAAATATAAAATTTTTATAGATACAGTGTATCAAATAAATGGCTTTACTTATATATGGATACATAGAAAATCACTACTTTTACACTAAAGCTATTGTTAACCTTCATCAAAGACACACTTACAGCGCACTCTACATTTGGAGAGACAGACATTCAAATCAGACGAGGGTATGACAAAATCACATTTTCTTAAGATATTTTTCACAAATGACAGTCTTTAATACATGACCTGTGTTATAAAGTAATGTTTGAAAACTTGTTTGTCTTATAAAAGTCTGAAGGGTAATAGCCTGTCTAAGCCGAATGCAGAAGACCGTGATGATGCACGTACTAAAATAAGCACAATAGTTTTATGGAGTCTGTTTAGATTACACTTGCTTGGCTTTCAAGTCACAAAAAGTGCTTTCACTAGCAAGCATTAAAATGCATGATAGATACTATTTCACGTAATAGAACTCTTATTCAATAGTTTTGTTTTTATAAATTACCAGACAAGCTAACGCTGCAAGTCTTTTTTTGGCCCAGTCATGAAAATAAACACTGAACTTTGAATATTATTTATATATATATATATATATATATATATATATATATATATAGAGAGAGAGAGAGAGAGAGAGAGAGAGAGAGATTTTTTGTAATTTATGATTATTTACTTTTCACTTGTCATACATCTGCGCTATAAATAGAAAGGATATACATGTCAGGATATATCAGCACAAAAAAGAAAGCTTATATTGTTAGTACATATACATGTTCGTGTGTGTGTGTGTGTGTGTGTTTGTGCGCGTGTGTATTTGCCACATATACCATATAATTTAGCAGCTAGAGCAGGCTATAAAAATCCCAAGTCATCACAATACATAAATATCTTCATCATAATAAGTTTGAAATCGGTATAGCATAGAAAAAAAAACTTACGTGTGGTGCCTGCTTTCTAATGATTTCAAGTTAAATATTGAGTGAAAATAAACATAAAAAACTCTAATAGAATCGGATCTGATAAAACATGTAGAAATATAAATTGCATGCAATTCATGTATTATACAGTCAGCTGTTAAATGACAGTCGAAAACGTGGAAAACACCTTCTATTATAGTTGTGAAATAATAAAGTTAAATTGTATTGGCTGGGCACAGGTTGATACACCTGCTGGTAAATCCTGTACCTAACAATACTACCATACACCACTAGGTGGCGACATTAAACCACCTACAAATGTACCCCACTAATACGATCAAAGACGATTTTGCCCTTGGGAATTACAGGAAGATGTTGTGAGCACGCAACAAATATAATAAATGATAATCTGACACCGGATACCAATTATGATTCTAATCAGAAAATCTCTTCAAGTGATACCTTTGGGGGGGGGGGGGTTAATTGCTGATACCAGATCATTTTCTGTGACATTTTGGTGATTTCAGTTTATAACTGTGTTTTACAAAATCCTATAACGTTAATGTCTGCCAACCTGTCTGAGCCGTTTAATCGCGTTACTGTACAATACAATTAAAAACAAGATTAAAACAGATTCTGGGGAACGCCGAATACAGCAGCTACACACATAGCCATACCTTTCCTAAATGAATCGAAAGTAAAAAATAATGTCATTGAAATATATTTTCCCATATATGGTTAGGTGCCTGTTCTCCCAACAGCTACGCCAATTAACAGCCTTTTCACACGTTGCCTTTAAAATCGCGGATTTTGCATAAACCATTTAAAACGATCGCGACGAAAAGTAACACCAATAAGTGAGTACGAATGCGCGCGCCCTGTTTTTTTTTTTCACCCGTGAAACATTTGTCACGCTCGGGCTACACGCCTTTACCTCCGTGCGCCGAAGAGCTGTAGTAAAAGCGGAACATGATTCAGCCCCTCGTCCGCGCGCAGGAGGAAGACCCTCGCAGAATTGTGAATCACACGCGCCGGGGCCCGCTCCTCCCCCAAAATGATGTTACTACTAGAAGAAAGACGCGTGATCCTCCGGGGCGAGCCCTCCCTCGGCCTGACGTCACTCGCCAGCATAAATAAGGGCTCCGTCTCATCACCGATCATAAGAGAAACCCTCGGCGGACGGGTAACGGCGTTAAACGGACTAACTGGAATTGTGACATTTAACGGGAGGCTTTGCGGGAGCAGTCGCACGTGAGTAGCGTTTTTGACGCGTTTAACATCTATAGGCAGCTGTGAGTTTACGCCGAAGTGCCGTCGCGCAGTGCACGTGCCGTAATACGCTTTCACACGGACAGGTTTGGAGTCATGACTTTGAACAAAGGAGACAAGTTGAGGAACATGGACAAGAGGAGAGGCAGCATGCCGTTTCCCCTCCACCTGCAGAACCTGCACAGGAGGAGCATGCCCGTGGACGACCGAGAGCTGCGCTCGATGCCCGAGGCTCAGCCCAGCCTCCTGCGCTTCGGTCCGGCGGAGGAGCACAGGAACAGCTGCGTGTCCGACTCCTCCGACTCTGTCATCTCGTCCGGCAGCGACTCCGAGGGACAGGTCTACAAGGTGGTGCTCCTGGGCGAGCACGGCGTCGGGAAGTCGAGTTTGGCCAGGATATTTGGAGGAGTTGAGGACAGCAACGACTGCGAGAAACACAGGTAGATGCCTCGGTTTGTTTAGTGCTTGAATTAAGGAGCTTGTGCAACATTGCAGATGTCTAATTGTGTATTTTGCACCTTCGTGTCAGGAAACACATATGACAGATCCCTTGTGGTCGATGATGAGGAGACGTCAATACTTCTCTATGATATATGGGAACAGGTAAGGAAAGGGCATTGAGAGTAGTATTTATTTTAAATAAATTGTTTTTTTTTAAATACATAGTATAAAATGTTTTAAATATTTAACCAAATTAAAATTAAATAATTTTAACATATACATTTATTTATATGTTTAGACAAATGTAACAAAAAAGCTAAAATGCATTACAAACATTAATGTGATTGTCACTAGTCATGATAAACATTATCACTGCAGCGCATAACCATTCTTTTTTCTTTTTCCTACAGGATAACAGCCAGTGGCTGAAAGATCAGTGCATGCGTATGGGAGACGCCTACATCATCGTGTACTCGGTGACAGACAAGTCCAGCTTTGAGAAAGCTTCAGAGCTACGAATCCAGCTTCGCAGAGCTCGGCAGTCTGAAAACATCCCCATCATCCTGGTGGGAAACAAGAGTGACTTGGTGCGGTCCCGAGAAGTTTCTGTAGATGGTAAGATTTCACCCGACTTATTCTGTTTGGTTTTTCTTAATCTGGGAGATAGAAACAGAAACTATGGTCTATGGATGGAGTCAGGTTGTAGATGTTTTGAGATACCAGCCAAGAGGCACAATAAAGATGATGCGTAGCCGTCGTCTTCCCTCCGGTGATGGAGTTAATGCTCCTTTTTTTCCCCTCGTCTCTCTAGAGGGCAGTGCCTGTGCCGTTGTGTTCGACTGCAAGTTCATCGAGACCTCAGCCTCCCTGCACCACAACGTGCGCGACCTCTTCGAGGGCATCGTCCGACAAATCCGCCTGCGCAAGGACAGCAAGGAAGAAAACGCCCGCCGCATGGCCAGCTGCAAGCGTCGGGAGAGCATCAGCAAAAAGGCCAAGCGTTTCCTGGGCCGCATGGTGGCCCGGAAGAACAAGAAGATGGCCTTCAGGCAGAAATCCAAATCCTGTCACGACCTGTCAGTGCTATGAAAAACCGGACTAATGTGCCCTCAGATACCCACGACCAGAAGCTGTGTGTTTTTCATCCTAATATGAGGACTATTTAGTTGTACAGATGAATATGAACTTGTTTTGTAAACTGAGAAGAGATTATATATGAAAGGAAGCTGACAAAATCAAATTGATTATGTTGACCGGCATGAGGCTTTTTATTGTCACGTTACTTTTTTTTCTGTGTTTCGCTGCCTTAATATGTATAGCTGTCAAATTCTGCGCATGTAAATAGGAGGTAAACCCGCCGATCACGGTGTTTTTCCCTTTGAAGAGCTGTGGGTGTGTTTGCACAAAGGCGAAAGAAATAGGTTCTTTTTTCCTTTATGTGGACTAGAGCTGTGTCAGAAGTCTAAAGGATGAGCACAAGTCATTTTTCTTGTCGAAATATGTGGAATCAAATGTTACTTGAAACTGAGTGCGCAGGTTCGTACCTCAGCCAAGACACTGAACTCGAAGGTTTGGGGGTAGGATAGGGCAAGAGGCAATATAAATAGAGTGTTTCGATATAAGAGGTCTGATAGGGTTATTCTGGCATCTATGCTCCATGTGCAAATGAAAGACATAGAAGCAATAAACTATGTGTTGTGGGCCGTTTTTAAAAATGTTTGATTTGCACTTATCGCCATTTAATATTATTGAGTTGTTAATTTTGTTACATGTTTACAACTGGTTTTCTAATAAAAGATCATGCAGAAACGCAACGTCGATTGGCATGGTGTCCCGCAAACACGAAATACACATCGAGACCTGAGGATATCACACCTTGTAATTTATGCCCCCATGCATATGCAAGCGAGGGACTTGCTAGTCAGTCGGGTAATGAAGGAAACAAGGTAGTTAAAAGTTTTCTCAGCCAAATTAAGAAAGCTAATCATTAATCGGTTACAAAGCAGATGCAATGCTCTTCTGGCACTTCAAGCCATTCTCTGTTTCGCTCACTGCAAGTGAGGACTGGAGGTAAGACCTGCTTTTTATTAACACGATATGAGAAAACAAAAACAAAAAAAAACGAAGATTTTGTTGCAGTCCACCGTGACGTTAATTTTCAGAGCTGTTGTCGTCGCTTTAAATGATTTGCGTTGCTAGCGTTATCCGGCTTAAAACGACCCCTTCGCTGTTGGCTGCAGTACAGCGGCTTTATTAGTTTTATTTGTGTTTGTTCTTCGTTCACTGATGTAATTGTTGAATAATTGGTTGTTTTTTTGTTTTCATGTGACCCCCTGGGTAAGCACAGAATTAAAAAAGAAAAAAGCTTTTAGCCTAAATCCTGTACCTATCGCTGAAAACGCTGCTGAAGTAACTCGACGCGCGACGTGACATTACATTAATGAGGTGTAAGTACACGAGTTTAACATTAACTGAGGAGAAGTGGTTTCACGCCACGCTTAATTTTCTCTCTGAGGACGCTCGTCGTCGTTTAATTTTTACAAAGTTTCACATATAAATAAATGATCGGGCTTGCTGGAGAATGATATTTACATCACACGACGAACTTTGTGGCTTTGAGGAAAAATATGCAGCCTCTAGCCTATATCAACACAAAACACGAAGTGCACCTTTAACGGAAATCCACTGAGTCAGTCTTTTAGAGGAACTTGCTTAAAACTTTCATTTTACATCAAAATAAAAACAGACTGAGCTTTGAAGCAAAGCGTGAATGCTAAAATGATGTTTTTTTGTCTTAAGTATGAAGGCCACTGTTGTCTTGATGGAGTCTCTGAGCGCTTGGTTCATCGCACTGAGTGTAAGTTCTCTTAGATAGACTTTTTCTCTGTGCTATATTAATGTTTATCACTCTACATGATTTACCTTCGCGAGTAATCGCTTTCTGTTTTAGGTCCTGTCTCAGAACATTTTGCTTTCTGAGAGCGCTCATCTTAAAATTGGTGTTCCAGAAAACTATGATGGTATTTTCCCATGGTACCTCACCAAGGTGAGTTCTTTCTGCGAGGAGGACAAAATGACTTTGGAAAGTTTACGTGTTAGTAGAAGCTTTGGCCTGGCTTATTTTGCATACGTCTATAGTGTAACGAATAAATAAAATAACTACTACACCGACTATTATTTCAGTTATACATAAAATGCAACTATTATAACAATTATTATTATTATTATTACGAGCACAGTTGAATCAAGTAATTCATCCAGTAACTGAAATGTGTGTAAACAGATGAAAAGGGGAAGAGCTGAGAAGGTTAAAGGAGTGTTCCACACTTAATACAAGATTATACAGGTTGCCAATTTGCCTAGCTGTGTTTTTGTCGACTAGATTGATGAAAATGGCATTTCAAGTAATGAAGACGATCTTCTCTCTTTCATATTACGCAGGTGTACAGTTATTTAGTCTTGACAGACGAGCTGATGTAATTTTCAAGAGTGTGCGGATGTGACCAAGGCTCTGAACATTTCAGTCCAGCTAAGAATTGTAGGCAGCTCAGACTCTGATTGCTAAAAAAACCACTGAGTGAAAGAAATATTTGTGTATGGTATTTATAGACTATACATTCAGTGGTTAAAATGGACTGTCCTTGTGCCGTGAATGACTAAAGAGTTCCGCGAATGTATTAATGACGGCTTCTAAAAGCAACATAGAGAAAGGACTTAAAAAGCAGAACATTGAACATGCCATTCAATAAACCCTACACCCCATTTCCCAGAGCACTCAGAACTCAAGGTGTAATTATGAGCAGGCATTCACGCACAAACCAGTCGTCACCAGACTAAATATGGTGCTCCTGTACAATGCCTTACTTCAAACCCTGTGTCAGACATCTTTACCAGATGTCATTTAGTAATAGCCCGGTTGCTCTCCAAAAAGCTTTTCGCTTTGACACAGTAATTGGCGGCATTTCTGAAGGACTGTTTGGGTCCTAGTTCTTCTCGTTCATCATTTTCTGCATCTGACGCCATGCTATCAAAACAGTCTCTGTTCAGTGTCCAAATCAAGTATAATGGCCTACATGCGAGTGGGTGGATAATTACGTGCCCCCTGTGTGATCACTGAAAGAACGAAATGATGGCTACATAATATTTGTTTAGGCTAACAAAAATAAGTGACACATTATGCTTTTCTTTTCCTTTTTTTTTTTTCTTCTAGCTTGTCTAGTATTGTGTTCTGGCTGCAGGCGCCACAGATAGAACTGATCAATTTCAGTTAGCTTTTTTACCACAGTCAGTGAAAACAACCAAGCATGGGTTTAAAAGACTCCGTTCCCTGGATGTCCTGCGCAGACGTGTAGGCAGCATTTCAGATTCAGCGCCGCACGGGTCATGCTGCGTGCAATTAGCACTTCAATCAATCTTTACCTTTCCTAATAAACACTCAATGGCACGCTGTTCTAAATATGCCAGGCAAGCGTGGAAAAAAAAAACTATTCAGAGAGATACATTCCAGGAACTAGACAGAAGAATTACAATTCTGGCCAGGCAGATGGGAATATTTGGCATGACACTGACTGTTCAGGTTTGTGTGCTATTTAAGATATGCGACCGCATGCACACCGTGCCCTGTATAGGATGTGCCAGTGCTGAACACAAAGCACTTGGAGCCTCATGCCCAGCTTAATTCTGAATCTCTATGTGCATTGGTGTCAACCGCTGAGCCACATAACTTCTGTCAACAGCAGCAGTCACGTTCATTCACAGACGTAGAGAACGGTCAGCCAAACATCATTACCGTCTCACTGACCGCTTCTGCTACTCAACCGGTGTTTACACCAACAGCCATTAATGTGCTCTTCAAGTGCTCTTTTTCGTAAATGTCTTAATTGCGATTTCCGGGCACACAGATGACCGAGCCAAGTTCTATATTTACAAGTGGGAACTTGTATTTACTCGATGGTACACGGTGCTGAGTTGTGACTCTGGAAGGAGCATGCCGATGTAAAACATGGCGGAAACACTGATGAAACCTATAAAGAGAGCAGTGAACGGAAAGCAAGTCTGTAGGGAATAGTGTTTATTAACTTTCATATATGGTCTTGGTTGTGATACCCTGTACAGTAAGTAAGTGACAGAAATTAATTATATAATTAAGAATTCTGGTGTTGTTGGATTATGACTCACTATATAGTTCATTTGTTTTGTTTAGGGTGCATCCATGTTATGTTTCCAACTTGAATTCCTGTGGTCATTGTAAAGAATGGCTCCGGTTTCCCAGCAAGTGCACTTGAAAGCAGCAAAATGCGATTTAATCAAGCAGCTCGTATCATCAGCCGATTAAAATGTAGCTTGTTCAGCTTGTCCAAATAGCTTCTACATCCAGATAACTGGTTAAATTATGGCTGAGTAATTAATAAAAAAAATGCTGCAATAAAATAACTGTGAAGGGCGTGTGTTTAAATATAGTACCACTGAGGCAAATGTTATTTTCAACAATGTGTTTTTTGCAGAGTGGAACATTGTAACTAATTACAGAACGCATTGACACGGCGGCCGATTCGGATGCATTTAAATGTCATCTGCTCAAAATGCCAGAGTTTTGTTTAGCGCAGACATTTTTATTGTTACCAGCAAAGTACACACATGATGTAAATAAGATATGCTTCCTGTAGAGCAGACAGCTAAATTGACTGTCTGCTGGGGTTTTTTCACTGAAATGATTCTGAAAAGTTCGGTTTTCACTGAAAGTTTTTCATGTTATTAAAAAGACAACCAGCCATCTATACCATGAAAAATATAGGAACTGACAACCGAAGAAACGACGCCAGTGCAGCAATCATGTGAAAAGCTAGTGATTTTTTTTAATAGAAATCAGGTAACTGAGCATATCAGACCTAAGGAGCTTAAAGCCCTTGGTGGAGTGGGTGGGTTTTGTGTTATAAATAAATACTATTCTTTTAAATACAGATATGACTGTATCGTTAAGAAGAGTACACTGATATCCAATACAGAAATTGCATTTATGCCACGTGTAAATGCATAGAACATACAGTTTCAGTTTATGGATATTTATATTTTGTGGTTTTATATATTGATCATATTTTGATTTTACAGTTGCCAGATCTCCCCCTGACCTACTCAGATCTGTCTGTAAGTGGTGATGATGAAGGGATTTTTGGGGTGGAGTCAGGCTTCCTCTATGCCCTTAAACCTCTGGACAGAGAGAAGCAGCCGTCCTACTCCTTGCAGGTGCGGAATCATAAGCGAATTTCATTTAAGTTAAAAATCAACCGATAAAGTAACCTTCCTTTTTTATGTTAGACACATATTTATTAAGTTTGTTTTTTTTATGTCACTTGTGTTTGTCATTCATTCTTTTAAAATGAGCCTAAATTCAGCATTGACTGCTACAGCACATGGCGTCTTGAGTGTCTCCCTGATGTTTTTATCTAAAACGTACGCCACTCAGTTCAGTTTATGGAAAAACCCACGTCCAATACATCCGGTGGCAGCCCAAAATAGCAAATTCTGAAGAAAACCGCAGGCCAATAAACGAACCAAAAAGGGTTGAGCTCTAATAAGACACGCTGCTCGAGTGATTTGACCCGCGTGTGTTTTTTTCCCAGGTGTCCTTCACAAAATCCATGCACACTCAGAGCTTTACTGTCGAGGTGTGCGTCATTGATAAGAACGACAACGTGCCGGTGTTCTTGGAAGAGAGCATGAGAGGCAGCGTGCAGCTGGGGCTTCTCAAAGGTGGGTGGGAAGAGAGCGCAGCAGGCCTGCGCTGGAGAACTTCCTTTGCTTGATGCTCGTCCTAATTGCCTTGACTTTTTCTTCAGTTCTACAGGCGTGCGATGCTAAATGAGATAAACTGTTACTCTGAATGTCATTTCTTATGCCACACCGTAAATTACGAGTAGCGTAGTAGCGTGGAAATAGCTCAGTGTGGCATAATTGAATGGTATTTTGTTTCATTTTCGTTCGATAATGGGATGCACGAAGAGCCTATTGGATGTGAGGACAAGATGTTTTACCTGCGCATCATCATTTTGATGACAGATGAAATGTCCTTGAAGCACTAACCCTCACGTATTCTTCGGGTTTTTGAATGTTTTCTCAGAAACGCTAACAGAGATCAGAATGAATAACAAGACCAAAATGAAAAATGCTTTTGCTCAGTAATGCTCAGAGATTACTCATCTCCTATTTTAAGAACATAACAATAAAGAGACTTATGTACTCGTGACCTCAGAGGTTCAGGCTAAGAAAGAAAACGAACGTACTTAAGAAGCATTTGTTGATAATGTCAGCCCAGTGAAGTGAGTATATTTCGACGCAGAACATCAGTAACGACTGAATGTCAGCCTAGTTTAGAGATTGTAAGATGTTTCGCGACTGCTTGATTGCAATCAAACATTAAGAACGGGGCTATTAAAGAAAGCAGAATGCGTTCTGGTTTCAACAAACTCTATAGCCAGCTGTCGACTACTTTACTTTGACTCAGTATTGCCAGTCCCGTTCCTGCCTCTTCTTGCTGTCGTTTCCTGTCTCCTTTCACACTGTATACTAATAAAATGATATAATTGTAAGAAAAGGCTATTTTTGAAATTCCGTTCTCTTAACATGTGAATAAGCACCATTTGCTCATCGGTCTAAATGTGTCGGTTCATCGGATCGTGATAAATAATTCCGATATATATGTGTCTTTGTCACAGGAATCCCGTTCATGCAGGTGGAAGCGCTGGACCGAGACGACAGAAACACCGCCCACGCAGACCTACGTTTCAGTCTTTTGGACCAGATACCTCGCATCCCTGCCAGCCACATGTTCTCCATCGATTCCATCACTGGAGAAGTGTCCCTTACAGAGGATGGTAATAAACTACAGCTGCTTGTGTGTGACTAAGACTGGGATGAATTAATGAATAATGTGCGCAGTGCAGTCAATCGAATCCTGAAAAGTCATAGATTAATACCTACTTTTCTTATAAATTCTGCGTAGTTCCCTCATGCTTTTTTAGCGTCTTGGTGTAAACTGAAAGACAATATCCCTTCTCATTTCCTTTTATCGTCCTTCATTCCTCTCAGCCCAATTTCACCATGAAATCAGCTAATAACACTCTCACCGTCTCCCTTTCACTCGGTCCAATACGCTCTGCTTATTGCATTGTTAAATCAGCTGTTAACAACATTGCCCTTTGGTTTTTTTTTAAACATTGCTGCTAAATTAAAATGATTTTGAAGCAGTGCCAAACCTCACAGAGCTAGAAAAGAAAGATGGCTAATTTGAATGAGTCATCGAGAGCCCGAGCCATCAGGTCAGCTCAGAGGATTCTGGTTCAAATATAACCAAAGCGGCCTGGCATTAGCTCGGAGAGAGATAAAAACAGACTTAATACGCTCAGAGAGTGTTTGTACACTTGTTTTCACGAGGCAGCGCAAACAATAGATGGTTTTGCAATGTAGATATTTACACATGCTGATGTACCTTGGCAGAAACAGATCTTACCTAAGTGCCTGGATCCGCATCTTTGTTGACCCTGGAACATCATTGTGATTAACCAGATTTGAAGAAGCATTTCATGGATTTGGTGAAGTTTAGGCTCACGATCAGTGTTTGTTGCTTGTACAGCAGTGTCATTGACCTAGGTTAGAGATATGAATTAGGTTTGGAGATATGGTCAAGACTAAAACTCATTTTTTAGAAGTTTATAGCAGCTTGTAGAAGTTTTTTTTTAAGAAATTGGTCGTATGCGTTACAGAAGTACATTAGGTGTTACTTAGTAAAAAATAATGAATTGTTAGGTACAGTGTACAGTCTCATAAATCATATGATTCATGTTGAACTGCAAAACACCTTTTTCTGCTTTTGAGGGGGAAACGTGTCAACAGTGTAATTTTAGATGCAACTACACAAATTAATTATGCATGTAATTACAGGATGGTGTTTTCACATAAGTACAATGTAAAAACTTGTATGTACACAATAAGTACGTTATATCAAATGTTACATAATACAAGCATATGTAATGAAAAGTGGGTAATAATATTTCACAATATTACTGTTTTGCTGTATTTATCATCAAATAAATACAGCATTTGTAAGCTTAAGATGTTCTACATATTTTCCCTTTTGATCTTTGTGGTTCAGCTGTTTGTGTGTTTTTTTTTTTTTAATGTGTCCATCTGTCCAGGTGCCTCAACTCTCGATCCAGAAATGTGTGGCCGCTACAAGCTGTCTGTGATGGTGCAGGACATGGCCGGCAAGGCCAACGCTTTCTTCTCCACTGGAACTGTGTTAGTGGAGGTGACTGGGAACGCATGGGCCTCACCTGACCCTGTGAGACTGCAGGAGAATCTGCCTGGACCATATCCCATCCCGATCTCACAGGTATGACTAGAGCAGAGGACTCTAGGAGCACTGGCGGCATGAGATATCCTGTATGTGTGTGTATATATATATATATAACATAGGGAGTCTGTTTTATATTGAATTCATTCACCTCAAAGGAGAGTCACGGCAGCATCCCACAACTGCACATGGCTTTCATCATGACATGACCTTTTGCTTGATGTTCAGAATTTATATTAGTCACGACTCACTGCCATCCTAACACAGTCACTGTCTATGAAACACCTGATGTCATGATAGTGGATGTGGGGAATCTACTTTCTGCCTCTTAGAGCATATTTGTAACTAATTGTGCATCTGTTTCCTCAGCAAAGGTTTCATTTTTGGTAGAAAGTGTTGCAGTTAGAAATGGTGGTAACCAGTTCTCACTATTAAACAGTTGCTTATTACCCTGCCTGTTATTAACATATTGGCTGTTTATTAATGCTTGTAAAGCACATATTCTGAATAACCATATTCTACATCTCGCTCAATACCTAAATTAACATGTACTATTTATAAGAAGCAGATTAGTTTATTGAGTTAAAATAAAGTGTGGCCAAAATGCTTGAGTACAGCCAGTGATATTTAAGTAAAGTTGATCAGTCTGCAGTGGAAAGTACGTATGATATGCGTTTGCAGAATAATCTTTTACAGTTATTTGTGGGTTTGTGGCAAAAGATCCTCCTCTCTCCTTCATGGGCGCCTCCTACACACACCAACGCCTTTCCACCCACTAAAATTCCTAGATCGCACACACACACACAAAAAAGCTTTCCTTTCCCAACCAGGGCTATATAGCAGAATAGAAGATTTCTATGTTGCTTTTCATACCTAAATTTTAAGGGACAGATTACGAGAAATTAAAATGTTAGTTTCTTTAAACAACATTTGTAAAAGAATATGTGCTTTTCTGATTTAATTTCTATATTAGTACTACTAGTAGTAGTAGTATTTAACACATGGATACGTTTCATGCAAAAAAATGTAATGTTGGCGATATGGATGCAGTTTTGCAATTATTGTATTGGTTTTGATATTTGCAACATATTCTTAACCGTATTTTATTATATTAATCTTAATATGAAACTAACATATTAGAACATCCGATTGATATTGCATTATTGTGTTATATTTAAATTCAGTTAAGTCCCTTTTGATACTATTAATATAAAATTAATATAAAAGTGTGTGTGCTGGGTCTGACTTGATGTTTTTCTTTTTTTTTTAAATGGGAAAAGCCTTTTCCGCCCACTCGTGTGTGCTGTGATGTGCATGTGGGTGGCTGGAGTTACACTGGTTATGAAACAGATTAGTGGTCATGAAGAACTCAAGAGTCTGCAGTCGTGCATTTCTCTCATAGCAACGCTGCAAGACAGCAGTGCTCTCCTCATTTCATCCTCCATTTTTCTATTTTTAAAACGGGATAGAACCTAAACCTAAAAAAGTTTATCTCAATCCTCTTAACTCCATGTATTCCTACAAAACACTTTTGGTATTTCAGATAAAGAGCTTTATTTGATCATAATGCTTAGTGGATGACTTGGATGTCAGCTTTGTTTGTTTGCTCTCAGTCAAATCCACCAAATACAGGGTGACACAATTCAGGAGAGCAGCTGAACCCGAGCAGCAACCCATTCTTCATCCCCATTTCATCTTGTGAAACATATTGTGTTTAGCTGATGCCACAATAGTGAAATCACATTTTTCTCTCCTTTTCTGGTTCAAATTGACCCTACATGACAAATCACAGCTCGAGAGTCACAAATTGCTGTTTGTGAGCGAGTGTATACGAGAGACAGATAGGCTGACAGCAGAAGCATTTTGAATTGCCGTGTTTAAATTAAAGTCTGTGGAGAATGTTCAGCTTCAGGCTGAAAAACGTGGCATTGTTCCAGTAAGTTTGTGATTCGTGATACTCTGTAGTTTATTTTGCAATATGCTGGAGTGCTTTAAAAAAGCCTTGCTTAAACACGCTTCGGGGTGCTGGGGTTGCATTTTAGTGAAGTTCGAGAGAAGCTTGATCATTCTGTGCTTCGCACAAGCGTTTGTAAGGAACCACCTAATTGTGTCTAGTTAAGTCGCCACTACTGGAGCTCTTTAACGTCAGGTGGATTCTCATTGACTAGCTTATTACCTGGACATAAAAATCAATCTGACAGCCATTACAGTGTTACTGATACTATGGAAGCTTATTTCTGCCTTCTCTCCATATTTCTCACAATTCTGTGGATATATCACAATTTCTAGATCTAATGTAAACTCAAAGATGTCAGATATAAACATTTTTTTATTTTTTAACTAAACTGCAAGTTTTAAACTTTTGAACTGCAAAGAAAAAAGTCATTTCAAACTTGTATCTTGCGATTCTGAATTTAGGTTGATTATCACCCTTGGTGTTCAGATATCCACAAAAATCGACTTTTTAAAAAAAAACGTTTATAAGCATAATACATGGCTTCATCATGGATGAGCTGTTTTTTGCACTTTGATCAAAGATTCACTCCTATGACTCAGTGAGCATTTCCAAATCAGTAACGCTTGAAGAAGAGGAGCAGGCGGCTACAACCATCATCATAGACACAGTAGTGAATGAGAACATGTGATTCATGTCTGGGACGCCTGCATGATAATAGAATGATATTTCACAGATGTGATTAAATTATTTAGTCTGATCAGAGAAAGGGTGAGTTTCATTCATGATCATAAGAAAACAAAACAGAACAAAAATAATAACGGCCTCCTAGGGCTCCTCAGAATTGTTATCACAAGAATATATTTTCAACATCCAACTGTTAACACGCTCTCTTTCGTCAGTCCACAGCACTAAACATCAAAGGCATGAACTGACTCGTCCTAAGAGGATTCTATCACTTCTGTCAAAAACAGGCCTTGGAAACTAAATAGATGACATCACCTTAGCCGGTGCTCACCATTTTTAGAACAGCAGGACGACACACATTAATCTCTTCAAAGCTCTGCTCTTGACGGTTCATAACAGCGTGGGCAGGTCATCTTTTGAGAGGCCCGCTGATATATACAAAGTGCTTGAGTTTGGAGAGCCATCTCCATAACAAACGGTTGGAGGGCGAGGTATTGAGGAGATACACATGTCTCCCCTCTACAGGGTCCTCTCCTTCTTCGGTGCGTTTCCACACCCTTTCCAGGAGCGTTTCCATCATTTATCGCAGCCCAGTGGAAAATCCCTCCATCGCGAGGGCAGCTGGTTTGTTTTGGCAGGTGCCGGCTTCACCGCACTTATCAGCAGTGCCTAAACATGCAGGGTTTTCCTCAAACATTGTATCTCATCCTTGTTTAAATCTGATGTCCAAGCCATTTGCATGGTGCTGTCACAGGTGCTGGTGCCCCCCATCCTAATTCTAACATCAGCCTTTGGGTTTACAAGTTAGCTACAGTGGTTTTGATTGGTAATGTTGTGTTTGTGTGTGTGTGTGTGTGTGTGTGTGTGTGTGTGTTTCAGGTGAAGTGGAGTGGAAGTCCAGTTGAGTATAGTCTTGAGGGAGAGTTTCCAGAAATGCTCTTCACTATCAACAGGGAAGGAATCATTTACCTAAATGCTCCTCTGGACAGAGAAACACAGGACCAGGTAAAAGATAAATGTTATGATGTTACGAAAAGAGAAACTCTAAGATGCAGTAGGCAAAACCTTATGTCATTTTGTTGTTCTGTTTTTGAATATGTAAATGATAAGTGAACAAGAATGAGAGTCGATGCTCCAACCTAATTTTTACACCCCAGAATCACTTTTTGATGCTAATTTTGTATCCCTTTATATGTATTTTTTTTAATCAAGTAGTCCAGCTAATGCTTGAGGCGAGTCCTGCATTTAAGCACGTTTTTGACAGCGCACCAAATCCCATGTCATGCTTGAGGATTAAGTGAGCTGATAAATAAATATTGCACCTAAATATATACCATTCTAAATCCCCATCGTTTGTTACTAATCACAGAGTGCTGTTACATGACTTCACTCCTCCATCTATGTAACTTATTTACGATAGTGGCAGCTCCATTTTATAACCAAACTCACACCAGTAAATTTACAGGACTTATAACCAGCTGTCTGTTGCGTTATACAGTGTAAGAGAGCCCCTCTGCGGCATGTTGTGGCTTTTCATGAATGGTTTTCGGTAATATTCAGAGATGCAGCTATGAGCTTTGCGTAATCTGAAGGTTTAAAAACCAGAGTTACTCCAGACTGTCTGTGTATGTCTCAAATCCTCTCCTCCTTACTGAGGTATAAAGTTTAAACCTTCAGTTGATTAATTCATGTGGAACGCTGTTGTGTCCCGTGTGATAAGACTTTGTGCTTTTTTGTATTTACTTTAATCACTGCCGCTATTGTTAAAGGTGATCACAATACAAGCTTGACGTCAGTTGCACATTCATACAAACAGCAGCCTCAATCACGAACAGAACCTTTCAAGACTCGCTCTATAACTACTAACAGTGTAAACGTATCCATATATGTCTTAAGATGTTCCAGTAAAAATATATATGCAGAATTCTTTTCATCCTATACTCCAAACCACAGATGACTATAGCAGATAACATACTGATTCCTTTGCAACTGAAAACTCACAAGAATGCCTTTTCCCTTTTAGTTTCATATTGACATAGTGGTAGAGAGGCCAGATGGCAGAGAGATTGCTAAGCCCGTGGAGCTGCGAGTGATGGTGGGGGACGCCAATGACAATAGGCCCACGTTCCCACAGATGCAGTACCACACTGTGGTCAAGGAGCTTGCGACTAAAGGTTAAACACACATACTTACAAAGTATATATATGCTATTTAAATACTAAAGCAGGTTTATTGAGTGCTTTGACCTTCTGCTCGCAGGTACAGAGATTCTCACAGTCCAAGCAGCTGACAATGACGACCCGAAAACCGACAACGTGCGGATATTTTATCGGCTGGTGGGCCAGATGCCTGAGACTCCCCGGAATTTGTTCCGAGTGGACCGGGACTCGGGAGTGATCACAGTTCAGGCAGACAGCATGGAGGGCACCGCTCCACAGTACACACTCACCATCACGGCAGAGGACGCTAAAGGTCGAACCATCCCCGACACTGCTCAATGCTAAATTAGTCTAGTAGAATGGCACCACGTAATTCTCATTTCGTGCAATTTTCTCTGATTGGTTTGTGTGATTGTGTGAAATTTCATATTGTGATGCTCAGGCATAATTTCGTTTAACACTTGAGGTAGTTACTGTAGTTATGCAGCATGATTGATGCAGCATAATTGATCTCTGTAATTTTATGGATCCAACTAATGGCTATCGAAATGTCACATCTTTCCACACAGAATGTGGGACTGTAGCGTGTCGGCTGACATAATATGCCATGTAGAGTCTGATATACTGTCACGCAGTAACATTTTAATTTTCTGTCACTTGATGTTAATGCCAGTTAACAGAACTAACAATATTGCTATTTATAGATAATCAATATGTTTTCTGACTTGTTTCTCAGGACTAAACAGCTCCTGCACTGTCATAGTCAAGGTTCTGGATGAAAACAACAACCCACCGATCTTTTCCCATCATGAGGTATGAGCTGTGCACTATGGGTACTGCTGTGTTCCCTGTGATATAGTAATTTCTATTTTGTGGTTTGAGATCAATTCTCTTTAGACGCTGTTGGTGTTTCTGCTGTCACCTCAGTTTTTCTCTCTTTATTTCTCTTTATCTGTTAGTGTGTTTGTACAAGACCCGTGTTCTAGAAAATGTGATTTACAGAGACAGATGAGATAAAGAGCTTTCAGGGGGAATCCTTGCTTTAATCTCAGGCTTATGGACATGTAATAATTTAGCTGGGAGTGTTTCTTTTTTTAGTTTTAAGCACTATAAATGGGCAATGTTTACAGCTGTAATTGGATGACACCAATTAAGTTTATTCAGATGAATTCTGATTTTTACCAGTAATGATCTCAGATCTTTCACTGCTTGCCTGTAAGCCGTTTTCTTATTTTTTATTATGTCTTGCGCAGATGAAGAGCAGAGTATTGTTTCTACCTAAAGAGTTACACATTTATTTTGTAAGATTGGTCTCCACCCTAACATGTATTACATTTAGGAATTAAACAATTTATCAATTATCAGCCAACTTTATACTATAAATTTTACATTTATTCATATCGGTTTATGTACTTTCTCGATTTTTATATATAGGTTACATATGGATAAAACGGGTTTGGAATGAGACAATAAATCTATTTTTTTAAATTTTAATAAATGTCCGATGGCAAAAATAAAGCCTATGGTTATTTATGTATTTATTAATTTAGCAGTTAACCATCAAATGAACCATTAACCCATAATTAATATATCTATATTGGGCAGTTAATATCAGTACATAATTGCATTGAGTAAACAAAAAGAAATATAATAGTGATTTAATGTGGAGCATAAGATCAAATGTTTGCAGAACATATCTGAATCTCCTATTTTTAGAAAAACGTATTTTCCTGAGGTGATGTTCTAAATATGACCACTTGCTAATTTGTAGCACTATCTATTTATGGTAGATGAGCGCATATGCAGAACAGCCTTAAGCGTTTATCTTATGTCATCATCTTTGTTCACTGATGCAGCCGAGTTGAATAATAAACAGAAAGATGACTACAGTGACGGGAAGAGATTAGCAAAATGAGAAACGCAGAACAGAGGATGGAGGCAGGCAGTGCTCCCCGATTTCTGGAAAATACCCTGTGTGTTTACGCCTACGTGTTGTGAATAATACAGGAGATGTACGTGGGTGCAGACAGAGTGCTGGTGTGAAGATGGAGGGCAGCAGCAGTGGAGGGGTAAAAAAGCAGTGCTGGCTTGAATTCAGCAGGTATATTTAGATCCCCTTTGAAAGATGAGGAAGACGTGCCATGTTCTGCATTCTGGAAACATTCGTAAAGCTCTCCTCATTGGCTGTGCGCCTTTCATTTGAATTATGTATCACCTAATTTAGTTGACAATGAATTTTAGGCACCACGAGGCAGCCATAACTTCTTAGAGGAATGATGTTTTGATGAATGGCGCTGTACTTACATTAATGAACAGCACTGTTTTCAGAAGTACACACAAAGACACATACTTTCTTAAAGTAAAAACATTTTTAGAAGGTCATGTCTGTTTGTCAAGGGTTTAGTTGTGAAGTGCTGGGGGTGTGACAGAGTGACTAGCATCTGAATACAGCTCTTCTAAGACTCTGAAGTTCTCAATGTCAGCAAAACTATGCCAAATGGCCAAGGTTGTCTAGTTTGGTGTTGTTAGAACCTGCTGGTCGATTTTTTATTACTACACCTCTGAATTCAGAAAGCGTCTTCCTCCACTGACAGAGGGATTGAGTACAGGGGGCCCACAATATTTTGCATTATTATCATTGTTGAAAATTGCAGTGCTGCTTAATATTTTGTGCTGACTGTATGATGGGGGTGAGGGGGAATATAAATGTCTTTACTGTCACTTTTGATCAATGTATAGATTGTTCATCACCAAAAAACAAAAATTCTGTCATTGTTAACTCCAAATTTGTTCCAAATTCGATAATCACAGAAGATATTTTGAAAAATAAGTAGGTTGAATAAATATTGAGAGTTATTGATTGACTGAATGAACTATGCCTTTAATGAACTACCTCTTTAATTTTCAAAAAGGAAATCTTACCGACGGCAAATCTTGAACATTGTTTATGGATAATATTTCATTAGATTTCATGTGACACATTTTATACATTTAAAGACATTTTCATTTTTATTTTTCATTATTTGAATTAATGAGGGTGCAATGATGCACATTAATAGTACATCCAATATGTAAAGTGGGCCACATTTAGCCAACACTGGCTAATTTTTATCTGTAATCCCTTCTGGCAGGTTGATGTTCAACAAAAAATGAAAATTCTTTCATCATTTATTTATCCTCAAGTAGTTCCAAATCGGGGCCACCATTGACTTCCAATGTAGTTTTTTGCAATTTTTCATTTTTGGTTGAACTATTCCTTTAATCCATAAAGCTGGTCACTTTTTATGATTTCTTTTTTAATTACAAACAGTATATTAGAAATCTTAATCACACTTTAAAATAGGGAACACAATCATAATTACCCCTAGAAACTTAATTTGCTGCTTATTAATAAGGTAATTAAGGTAAGGTATGGGGTTGAATTAAGTGATTTAAAATAGGGTCATGGAGGATGAGGCATTAATATGCGCTTTATAAGTTGTAATAAAATATATGTAACAAATGCTATAAGCTACTAGTAAAGATGTGGTCCTTAAATTAAATTGTTTTATTTATTTCCGTCTCTCTAGTATGGACCCTTCCACCTGGCTGAGGACTCCTCAGTGGGCACCACAGTCACTGTAGTGTCAGCATGGGATGCGGATGAGTGGGGTGGAGACAGCTGGCAGGTGGACTACAGACTTGAATCTGGGAACGAGGAGGAGGTTTTCACTCTAGTGACTGACAGACAGAACAATGAAGCTGCCCTCATCCTTGATAAGGTATCATCTCTGCCTGCATATCACTGCCAGTCAAACAGATAAACATCAAACCAAGTTGCACTTGTTGTGAAGAGTCAGCTTTAAAAGCGCATGCATACTCTTCAATAAAGGGGCCGGGAAAAGCTGAAGAAGAACTCCCAGTGGTCTGTTCTTTTTCAGTGAATTAGGAACAAAATCTTGAATTATCACCCTGACACAACGTGATCGTTCTTTGTTTATACAACTTTTAATCTGCGATCTGAAATTGATGTTCTGTCGGAAACTTCTAAACACATCCAAGTCAGCCACATGCAGTTTTGTGAAGTGCTTACAGAATGGGACCGACACTGCAGATACTCATCGTCAAATCGTCAAAATGTATGATTGTTCATACTCTTTAGTTACTATAATTATCTCTGTGTTTACATTCACTGAACAGTTTGATTTATTCTAGCTGGTATTTTTATAGGTAATGTTAAGTACATGATGAGGTTTAAGTGTTACGTTGTTCACCGCTCAGCCCTCAGGAGTTCAAACACTAAATTTCAAATAAAATATTTCACAAAAAGTTTATATACTGTTCAAAAACTGGCACCCTCGCGAACTCAAAATATCATAAGCAATAGCACAGTTGGTCAAAAAATGGCTAATAATGTAAATAAATTACCAGAAAATGTCTAGTATAGTTTGTTTTCAAATGCCGCTGCTGAGGTTTATACATATTATGTGCTTATGTAAAAATACTTTCTGAGGTCATTATATGAAGTCATTATTTAGCAGGCCGTTCATCCAGGGCTCAAGGCCTGATCCACACCGTGACCCACATTCCCTTCAGGTGATGCAGTTGTTCCACTGATTATTGTCACTGGTTCCTTTGATCTTGACTCTGTCCAAACCTTATGTGATATCACGGCAATTTTGATCCATTTCTGACATCTTTTATTCATGTTTGGTCAGAATGCGAGCTGTGAGCTGATGACATTTCAACAAAGGATTCTTGAATCCTTATATTTATTTATTTAGCCATTTGTTTCACCATGTGTTCATCGGTGTTCTTGTGGACTCTACACAACTATCTCTGTTGTTGTTCTGGGACCCAGAAATTAAGTAGATCGTATTATTAATTAGCAAGCACTAATTACAGTATGTCATGTTTGCAGCATGGCTCTCAAGACAACAAATATCTTGTATTTCTTAGTAGAAGAACTGTTTTTAGATAAGCAACAGTAATAAATGGAATTTGCTATCGCCTTGAAGCATGTTTTGGTAGGTTTTTACAGTTGTCAGGAGTTAGTATGAACTATTTTTGTGTTTGTTTTAAGCATGGATGGGCTGAAGATTTGAGAACCTGTGTTCTGAGTGGAGCAAAAGAATAGAGTTTTCAGTAACATATTAGAAATGTATTGAATTAGAAAAGAGATGTCAAAGTAACGTGACAAGAACGGTCTCGTTATCCTGACGTCATGAAGTTGAACCTGCAAGGTTGTGGAGAATTGGAGAAGTCTTAACTGGTCTTCTGGTTGCCGTTTGATTTGTAGATCCTAGTTGTACAGGACACTTTTGTTGTGGCTGACTGATTGGTTGACTTAGATAACATCTGGAATAAGAGCAAAGAATGGCAGAACATCAGGGTCTGGTCAGAATGCTGTCTGCTCTTTAAAATACAAGTGAATTAAGTGACTTAATGAATTAAATTAAGTGAAGTTTGGATGTAATATTACTAGTGAAAAAAATGGTAATGCTGTTCATTTCCAGTCAGTAGCATTAATCTTTTTCTCTCTCTGTCTCTGTTTTTCTCATTTCTGGGAACATAAAACACAGATTCAGCATTTGCACCATCACTGACATCATAATTTGTTCTCAATTATAGTCAAGATGATTTTTTCTACAAACCACCTTCAAAAGGTGAAGCCTTTAGAATTAAGTTAAATGAGAAAAGAAAAATGTAAAGACGACGACTAGAGGTATGGACAAACACAGAGTGTTTTGACATTGGTAACGGCGTGTCTTACCGCCCACTCTCACGTCAACGTTTATCTGCATTTTGTTACCTTTGTATTATAACCCTGTTTTCCTGGAAGACAGCCCAGTGTATGACTTACAGAGTGATGTCAGCAGGTTATGCGCATCCACAGAAATATCTGACCTTCGGTTTGATGAATGACATCAGAGCGTACAATGGGTCATTCAGAACCTGATTTGAACACATTTCACCTTCAGAAATGCATTTTGACACACTGTGATGACCAGTCAGACTATCTCAGTGGGATTTTGTCCTGCCCTTTAAAAAAACACAACATATACTGGTTAGGTATGTCTTTTTTATGTTCATAATTGCAGAGTGGCTTTTTTTTTTGTCTCAAAGTCATCTTCCAGGCATAAAAAAACCATACTGTACTAAGAGCGTGTTCATTTTGTGTGCAGGTGCTAGACTTTGAGCGGGAGAATGAGTACATACTGGTACTGAGCGCTCAGAACCCGGTGGCTCTGGTCCGAGGCAGATACGGACCAGCATCCACAGCAACTGTCACAATTTTTATCGATGACATCAATGAAGGGCCCGTTTTGTCTCAAAGCCATTATGAAGTCACGGTCAGAGAAGGGGAGGAGCCAGGACGTGTCATTGCCACAATCAGAGGTTATGACCCTGACTCCCATCCAATCAGGTAAGCCGATATTTCACTTATTACATTAGTACAACTACCTATCACAATACCAACTGTATCTTTACATCGATTCCTGCTCAATTTCCAGCTGTCACTCACTTTCGTAAACTAGGGATTCTCATATTAATAAATCTCAATCGACACAAAAACCACAATCTCATGGAGGGAAATCACTATTTTCTTAAAAACTAAAACTCTTAATCCAGAGGTGTGTACCTAAATGTAAACACAAAGAAGCATAATTTAACATATCGAAAGTGTCTTAATGTCATTGTCATTTACTGTGGTGTGTTCAGGTTGTGTATTGTACACGATGTACAAGCAGGATCTATCCTGCGTTCAGATGTCGCCACATTATTTCATGTACCTGACATTCTGTTTCCTTGGCTAAACAGCAGGGGAAGTGCATAAAATGGCTGCATCTGGAGTGATTTGAGAGGACTGCCTCAAGAATAGTTATTGGTTTATACAGGTTTCAATCACACATTTTGCAATGGAAGGTGGAAAAGAATCTGAAATACATAAAAAACAGTCATATTGTAAAATGTTATTACAGTAACTGGTTGTTTTAAAATGTAAAACTGATTTTCAGCAGTCATTACAGCAGTCTCGTGTGTCACGTGATCTTTCAGAAATCATTTTAATATGCTGAAAGCCTAATGTTATCTTTGCAGATGAGTATTTGAACCCCGATATCTTTTGTTGTTGCTGTGTTATAATCCATAATGTTATAATCGAACCCTCAACGTTGTTTCCACAGGTATTCGCTGAGAGGAGACACTAAGAAATATTTCTCCATTGGGAAGTACTCAGGAGAGCTCAAGACGGTCCAGGCTTTGGACAGAGAGGAGAACAGCACCTACACCATGGAGGTGGTGGCTGAAGATGGGCGTAAGAGATATTTTACCCCTCCTCGTGCTGTGCATTCACTGCGGAGGGCTGTCAATTCATGTTGTTTGTTTGAATAAACATGTCCATCAAACTGAAGTTATTATACAGAGCAAGTACAAGAAGAAGATGCTATCAATGCGAGACATCTGGGGAAAATCAACATCCCTCGGCTTTCTCTCTTTCAAAATCATCAGTGCTGCCGAGACTCTTGACATTTCAAAATGCTGTGACAGGCTCTATTCAGTATCAAATCTCATTTAAAAATTCTGGGCCACATCCACATGCCGTGAGAGAAATCTCAGACATTGTAACTAGCAGTGAATGAGTCACCAGCTGAGATGTTGCAGTGTGTGTGTGTGTGGTACAGGATTGTACATTATTCCTCCACACCTGAATGTAGGGCGCAGATCAAAGATCTGAGGTGTGAAGGTCACACGGTTCACCTTCCAATTACCTTCTGCCTCCATCAGCGCTCTCAGATGAGAAATAAGTCCAGTCCTGAATGCTCAGTCACAAATGTTTACGGGGGAGAAAAAAGGAGAGAAATGAGACGAGAACAACAGATATGACTCACAACTGCCTGTCTTACGTGGTCTCGAGTCTTGAAGCAGAGTAGAGAACGAGAGGGAGGGTATAAGAGGAGGGAGAAATAAAGAAACTATAGATGATAGACAAAAATAATACACACTTCGGTATCTGAGAGCTTCTGACCTTCAAGGAATTGTATTTTACTCTGGGCTGCAGAAAAGATGCATTAAAATAGACAGTAAGGGTTAAAAAAGCTGTAAGAAGGAAATTATGCGAAAAGCGTTACATATATTTTTATGAATATTTAGATATATGTAAATATAAATAGTATGTACACAACTCTTTCAGCGTGATCTTTTATAGATTGTTGTCATAAACTGTAGTTGACGGCGAAGAAAGCAGTTTCTGCACTACTTGTGTCACCTAGTGTAATTAAAAAAAAAATAAAGTAAGGATTATTCAAATGTTTAGTACTATATAGGGATAGTCATATAGGGATTGATAGTACACAGCTAAAAGTGACAAATTTTAAGTTTAGCTTACCTTTCAAGTTCTGCATTTTGATTGAATCCCAAACATTCCATTTAAAATGGATCACATCTTTAAAAGCACCGTCAAATGTTTAGGAGTCGTTTGGTATCACAAGTGTTCTGCCAATTATTGTTTAATCTCAAACTATTCCGTGGGAAAGTCTATTTAAAATGAAGTAATAAAGTGTGACCAAAATTTGAATAAAAATAACATTTTGAGATAACTTTTACTAATTCTATAGTTAAGAGGCTAAAAGTCAGTCTTTACTATGTAGGTTTCACAATATGTTACTACATAAAAATATGAAAAAATGCATGCTTTTGCAGAACAGGGTTAAAATGCAAACATTTATCGATATACTGGGGGTTTGCTTGTAGGTTTTGTGATTCTGGCTGTTATTTGCAAGATAAATATGTAAAGTTGGACATTTCTTTTCAAATCACTTTTGACTGATGCCATTGAGCTTTGTAGCACTAATCTCAACCTGCACAGCCTTTGATACAGCTCGACCAATATTGAGCATCAGATTGATGTCTGTTTTAAAACATCTCCTGCAGTGAAGAGAGCAAAGAAACAGTGGAAGCAGCAGCTTAATCTAACAACATTTGAAATCCGCCGAACAATAGCTGAAGTTGCATATTTTTTATGAACAGTATATTAATAATTCATGGCTTGATCTCCTGAGCACGGTATAATGAAGCTTTTGCGGCATGGCATACAGTCTGGTTTCTGCGTAATTAATACACTTAAAAGCATAGTTCAAGCAAAAAAAAAATTACATTTTGTCACCATTTACTCACCCTTATGGCAGTCCAAAGCTGAAAGTGAAGATATTTCAAAACATTCCTCAGTCTCTTGAGTCAACGCTCACCAAAACTGTTTGGTTACTAATATTCTTCATTTTTGGAGTGTAAGCGTATATATATATATATATATATAAGAACAGCAGCCATTTCCAAGCAGGAACATGTTCAAATACAGTAAATGCACACTCAATGCAGCTCAAGATTATTTTGTTCTGCCACCTCTTCTCTCCTTCAGGTAATTCCTCTTTGTCGGCCTCCACGCTGGTGACGGTGCACATTCTGGATGTAAATGACAATAGCCCAGTTCTGGTGGGCGATTACTCCTGGAAGTACCTGTGCACTCCTCGCTGGGAGGATCAGGCTCTGGTTCTGGCCTCTCGGGACAGCGATGGGCCCCAGCATGGAGGAAGGCTCAACTTCTCCCTCCGCAGCGACGCCACTGTCCGCCGAAACTGGAAGCTCACTCCCATCAATGGTTTGTCTCTTTTTTAACCCACTTCCAACCCCTCTGCATATTGAATACGTTGCATTTAAAGTGACAAAATCACCCCTATCGCCCAAGAACGCCTCGGGTTACTTGACTGTAACCCTGTTCCTGAAAAAGCGGGAGCGAGATGCTGCGCTGAATGCGCTAATGAGAACGCTTTTTGTTCGACCGGTTGTTGAAGCATCGTGTGTCAAACACGCCAAAGTTTGGCTTATATAACCTCGGTCAGGTGGCGTCCTACCTGATCATGAACACCTGGAGGTTATAAATAGATGTGCCCAGCGGAAACATCCTCAGGTCAAATTTTTGTCTGAAAGGGCGTCCAGTCACGCCCACAGTGCGGCATTGAGGCGCAGCATCTCGTTCCGCTTTTTCAGGAACAGGGTTACAGTCAAGTAACCCGAGGCGTTCCCCTTTCAAAAAGCTACTCTCGATGCTGCGCGCTGAATGCGCTAATGGGAACGAGAATACCAACGCCGCACACTAGGAGTGTCTGGACCCCCAGCGTTGTGTAGTGTGTGCGCGCAAACACTGAAGAGGTCTCAGACATTACTCTGGGATGTCGACTCAAGGACATGCGAGCCCGGAGTAGCATGGACATCCAAACTATAAAATCTAACAAATGTGTGCGGAGAGGACCAACCTGCCGCATCACAGACTTGCTGCAAGCGCGCCTCTTGCTAAAGCCATCGACGATGCAACCCCTCTGGTTGAATGAGCTCTAACTCCTAGAGGCGAAGTTTGACCACGCGCCTCATAGGCTAGGGCAATAGCATCTCTCACCCAGTGTGACATAGTCTGTCTAGTGGCAGCCGCCCCGGTTCACGGCCACCATAGCATACTGGCTGCTCTGACTTACGCCACTGGCTAGTGCGGTGGACGTAGATCTGGAGAGCACGTACTGGACACAGTAAGTGAAGTTTCTCCTGCTCCGTGTCATGAATGGCGGAGAGCAGAAGGCTTCAAGGATGACCGATTTATAGTCGAGAATGGAACTTTCGGAAGATAACTAGGTGAGGATGCAAAATAGCTTTACCAGCCCAGGGGCAAAATCTAGGCAGGATGGCGAGACTGACAGAGCCTGCAAATCCCCAATTCTCTTCAGAGAAGTAATAGCTGTTAGAAAAACCATCTTTAGGGTCAGAAACCTGACAGGCGCTGACTCTAGTGGTTCGAAAGGGTGTCCACCAAGCCTTCAAGCACTATAGCTAGATCCCATGAAGGAACTGTCGCCCTACTGGGCGGCCTCAACCTCTTAGCTCCTCGAATGAAGCGAACAACTAGAGGGTGTTTCCCTACGGAAGCCCCTTCAATCAGAGCATGGCAAGCCGAAATGGCGGCCACGTAAGTTCTGAGAGTATTAGGATGTGTGCCTGAGGACATTTTCTCTTGCAGAAACTCTAGCACTGAAACAATCTGGCAGTAAACTGGGTCTGCATGGTGTGTTGTACACCAACTTTCAAGATGCGCCATTTCATGGCATATGTTCTTCTAGTGGAGGGAGCCCTAGCACTAAGAATAGTCTCTATTACATTGGCTGAAAGGCCAGCATCACTTAGTTGGTCCCTCTCAGGGGCCAGACGTGAAGATTCCAGAGCTCGGGACGGGGATGAAATATTGTCCCCTGTGCCTGAGAGAGAAGGTCCCTCCTCACCGGAATCGCCCACGGCGAGCCGTCGAGAGAGAGATATTAGATCTGAGAACCATATTCTGGTTGGCCAACGGGGCGCTATGAGTAAGAGGCGAGACCCCTGTTGACGGACCTTGGCTAGGACTCCGGGGAGCAGAGCAATCGGAGGAAATGCGTAAAGACGCATTCTGGGCCACACATGGGCCATCGCGTCCAGACCCAGGGAGCTGGATGAGTCAGAGAGAAGTAGAGGGGACATTGTGCTGTCTCCTGTGAAGCAAAGAGGTCCACCTCTGCTTCGTAAAACCTTTCCCAGATTTGACTGACTACTTCGGGTGGAGTTTCCATTCCCCATGTGTCACAGCTTGTCTGGACAGCAAGTCTGCTCCCTGTTCATGTGACCGGGAATATAAATCGCCCTGAGGACAGGAACTTGTCCTGCGCCCAAAGCAGAACCTGCTGCGCTAGCTCGCTCAAGCGGCGAGACCGCAGTCCGCCCTGGCGATTTATGTAAGAGACTACTGCCGTGTTGTCCACCCGCACTAGGACATGGTAGCCTCTCAACTGCTGGAGGAAGTATTTCAGGGCCAGAAATACAGCCTTCATTTCGAGGCAATTGATGTGCCATTCGAGAAGATGACCTCTCCAGATCCCTTGGGCTGGACGGCCATCTAAGACCGCTCCCAACCCGTGAGGGATGCGTCTGTCGTTAGCATCTTGCGACGACAACACGGACCTCCAGAGTGGGACCCAAGGTCAGAAACCGGGTCTGAACCACATAGATAGGGTGCGAAGCCTCGACGCGTAACCCTTATTTGCCTCTGGGGATTGGCCCTTGGATGAAATCCCCTGGCTCTGAGCCACAACTGAAACGGTCTCATGTGCAGGAGGCCCAAAGGTATCACTGTGAAGCAGCTGCCATGAGACCTAGAACTCTCTGAAAGTGATGAAGAGTGATTTTCTGGCCTAGCTTGATGCTCTTTAGGGTGTTTAGAATGGAATCGAGGCGTGCAGGAGACAGCTGTGCCTGCATCGTGGTCGAATCCCATACGACCCCAAATATGTTGTCCTCTGAACAGGGGAGAGAACACTTTTCTTGGCGTTGAGTCTCAACCCCAGCGATCCGAGATGAGCTAGGGCGACATCCCGATGTCGGGCGCAAGCTCTTGAGACTGAGCCAGAATCAGCCAGTCGTCTATGTAATTCAGAATGCGGATGCCCTGGAGTCGTAAAGGAGCCAGAGCTGCATCCATGCATTTTGTGTATGTCTTGAGGTGACAATGCTAGGCCAAAAGGAAGAACCCGATACTGGTAAGCTTCGCCCCCAAGCGAACCTCAGGAACTTCCTGTGTTGTGGCAATATTTCTATGTGAAAATATGCGTCCTTTAGATCGATTGTCACAAACCAATCGCCGGTTGGATTTGAGAAACAATCATTTTTATTGTTAACATCTTGAACTTGTATGTTCTGAGGTGATGGTTCAATCCTCGAAGATCTAAAATCGGACGCAGCCCCCCATCTTTCTTGGGAACGAGAAAATACCGGCTGTAATAGCCTGACTGTCTGTCTGGTAGAGGAACACGTTCTATGGCCCCTTTGTCCAGCAGAGTTTGCAACTCCTGTATCAACAAATGCGCTGCGTTCGGTTTCACGGAAGTGAAAATCACGCCGTTGAAACGCGGAGGACGATATGCGAACTGAATCCTGTAGCCTCTTTCTATGGTCTTTTGGACCCATGGGGAGATATTTGGCAGAAGCTTCCACGCTGCCAGCTTCTCTGAAAGGGGCACTAATTTTGACACTTCGTTTTGTTGGGGGGTTGTTAGATGTTCGGCGTCCTGAAACGCGTGGCAGGAGGCGACCGAACATCCAACGTTTCGTTGAAACCGTTGCTCCCGAAACACCAGTGGCGGCGGAGATTGAACAATGGCTTCCTGAGGGTGCCGGAAGGAGCATTTATTCTCTGTTGGAATTTTTCGCGCCCCTCCCGGGAGGCACTTACGGTGCTGAGTGCACCAGCATCAGGACTTCTTCTTTGCGGAGATTATGCTCCGCAGGTCCGGTCTCCTTGAGGCGGACTGTGAAGCGCGGCGAGCCGCACCCCAGTCTCTACGAGGGTGCTCGGCTCGCCACACTGTCCCCTCTGTGCCTCACGCCTCAAAGGAACGGGACCTGGTCGGACCGGGTGGCCGACGGTCCCGACTCTTGAGCACGGCGGGAAGAAACTCACGAACGCTTCCTCATAGCGTTTCGCCTCCCGAAACCCTGAGTGGCGACGGCATTAACTGAGTCGCCAAATAGGCCGGAAGGCGAGACAGGGGCATCAAGGAGGATGGCGCGGTCTTTGTCCTTGATGCCCGTGAGGTTGAGCCACAGATGTCTCTCCGTGGACACCATAGCAGCCATAGAACGGCCGATGGCACGGGCCGTCTGCTTGGTCGCGACGGAGACAGATCTGTGGCTCGGCGCCCAGCTCTAAAAACGCCTCTTCATCTATGGACCCGCCTGTGCTCAAGTCCTTCAGCAGATCAGCCTGGTACGCCCTGCAGGACCGCCATGGTGTGCAGGGAAGCACCAGCCTGACCCGCTGCCTGAAAAGCTTTCCCCACCAGCCCGAAGATGTCATACGGCACGGCTTGGTGGGGAGGGTCGGTCTTTTTAGGGACGATGAAGTTCCAGGAGAGATAGCCCGCAAGCGTCTCTTCCACCTGGGGCATCATCGAGTAGCCCGTGCCTTCGCATCCACGATAGTCGAATACATCGACGTCGATGGCACGCGAACACACGGGACGAATAAGGCTTACTCCACGAGCGCACCAACTCCTCGTGGAGATCGTCAAAGAAGGAGAGACCGTCGCTGAGGCCCTCCCCGGCCACCCGACAGAAATCTGTCATCTAGTTTCGAGCGCTTGGGTTCTCTCTCGCTCCTGGGGCCAGTCCAGATGTAATCTTTCGACTGCATGAGTTACCACCTTGAGTAGCTCCTCGTGCGCTTTATTGTCGCGGAGGAGCGCTCTGTGGTGGCACTTTCTGCTTCCCAGAAGCAAGAGATGAAGTCTCCTCGGTCCGTTCAGAAGAAGCGCTGGGCGCGATAGAAAACGGACGCGAGGGCTTCGCGATCCGGCGAGCGCGCGAGAAAGGGCTGGTCCGTCTCCGCGCGGCTCAGCCGGATCGGCACGCGATCCACTCGGTCCTCCTTTAAAAAAGCGCGAGGCGAAAGCACAAGCACCTTTGATTGAAAACAAATCACAGTGCTCGCACTCGCCCTCGAGCCCGAGGATCGCGTGCTCTTCCCAAGCACTCGAAACAAAAATTATGGAGATCGTCATCGGAGAGCTGCCTCTGCACGGAGGCAAGCATCTCCTTTCTTGATGCGTCATATTATCTTTTTTTTTTTTTCTCTCTCTCTTCTCTTTTATATATATTTTATATATATATATATTTTTTTTCACACACACATTCACACACAATGCGGTCCTTGAAGACAAAAGACCTGAGGATGTTTCCGCGTCACATCTATTTATAACCTCCAGGTGTTCATGATCAGGTAGGGCGTCACCTGACCGAGGTTATATAAGCCAAACTTTGGCGTGTTTGACACACGTGCTTCAACAACCGGTCGAACAAAAGACGTTCTCATTAGCGCATTCAGCGCAGCATCGAGAGTAGCTTTTGAAGGGAACTACTTTATCCCTCTTTAAAGATCTATTTGTCTGTCAGTCATTTAAAAAAAATACATGTCAGACGATCTTCATGCGCCCAAACCGTCTATTATCACAAGAGCGCTGACATGCCCGGTTACGTTGACCTCCTCTAACAATGACGTCAATGTGGATAAAATTAGAGGTTTGAAAAGAAAAGAACATTTGACTGTAACATCCATGCAGTCAAATTGAGACGTCATCAGAACTGGGTGTAATGCTTTCCACCTGCTGAATCACACACACAGTGCAGGTCTGGGGAAAAGAGCGTACTGACAAAGGAAATTGCCCTCCATGTCTAGTGTCTTCAGACGAATCTGTGTTGGATGTAATAAGCGTAATAGCTGTCTTCCTGATAGCTTCAGGCATCATTAATGTGCCAAGCTCATGCCGGTGAGCAGGTTGACTTAGTTGCAGCATCTGAGTCACGGACTAGAATCTAATAGATTTTGATTCCGTTGTTCACTCATTTTTCTCTTGTGCTCAGTTTTCTCTTCCAGTTTTTGTCTAAGTATTTCTCAAGGTTTTTTTTCCTTGTTGTTAATGAATAAAAAGGCCCCCTCTAGTGACATGGGGTAATTATGTTGCCTTTAATTTATATGATCTCACAGCTGGGGCCGGTTGGTTAAGAGACTAAAAGTGTACTTCCATTGACTTGTCATCTAATTGATCTTTAGACATCCCACAGTGAGTTTCTTTTTTCCACACTCACCTCTCTCTCTTCCTTTCTTACTCATCCAGCTTTACATTCTCCATCATGAAAGCGTGTCGAGAATGATGGTGAGGGATGACGTAGTCTGGCGTCTGTAGGTCTCAATTTATATTTCAGCCCAAACACCCGTCTTTGCTCACGTGACGTTGGTGTCTACTCGTGACACAAACACATCCTCTTCAACATCATCCTCTCCATCATCTCTGATGGTGTTCAGTTACTGAATTCGGTCTGAATTTGAATTAAGATTCAAAATGGCAAAAGTCAATCGCTTGCCAGGACACATCATTAGTAAGGTGTACATGGAATTTGATCGTTTAAAGGAACATGACACTTTTTTGAAAATAGGCTAATTTTCCAACTCCCCTATTAGCTGCAGTTTAGCATAGATCAAGGAATCTGGTTAGACTATTAGCATCACGCTCAAAAATGACTAAAGAGTTTTGATGTTTTTGTTATTTAAAACTTAACTCAACTCAACATTTTTTTTAAATGCTTGAACAGCAAATGACGTGCCCATGGTGATTGAAATACTGATAGGTGATGTATATGGACTACACGTACCCAGAATATGAAGTCTGATCACATATAGTTGTTTTTCTTCATTTGAAAGATTATATAAATATTTAAAGATTGAAATAGATAGAAGTTTGTGCTAAAGTTTGTGCTGAAGTTTTTCGGGTCTCCATGGCAGTTGCATGAATGACAAATATGAACAGGCCCAGTAGATAGTTGTCGTGTACTGTTTATATTGTGTAGAATAAATTTCTGTGCTTCCACCAGAAGGCTGGAGGCTATGGGCAACATATTGGTCACCTCTGACAAGAGAGATACTTGTGAGAGATAATCCCGTACTAGTTTAGTACTGGTGACCCCTTTAGTCCCCTTTTGACTAGCACATTAAAGGACTCTAGTGTCAAAGGACAGTAGTGGGGCTTCTTGGACCACTGATAAGAGTGAGTAGAGACTGATAACAGCCCCTTGTTTACCGGACTGAGTTCTTACTTTTGCGTCACACGGCCAAAACCTGATTGGGCCCAGTGAGGAGTTTTTCCATAAGCATTGCTTGACTTAGCTTAATGTTCTGTCACCTAATTATTTTTGTTAATGTCGAGGGTAAACATTATAACTGACAAACTTTAAACTTTAAACAGCATCAAATAAAGTTCAAGGTTTGAGTGTTATATGTCATACAGCAAGATTTAGTATGCTGCTAGCATCGTCTTAGTATGTTGCTAACAGATTGTAACACATTACTGGAATATTATAGCACACTGTTTAGCTGTTTTAGCACATATAGGGATACTAACTTGATGCTAGGATTTTATTGCATTGCTAATATTTAAATTGCCAAGCCAGCAGACCAATAACATTGTTATTATGACTAATCTTTCATAGAAATGTAAGCTGGGATGTCGTTTTTTGTTCCACAGATACTCACACCAACCTGTCTTTGAATGTCCCATACCTGCCTCCAGAGGTTTACATCGTACCCTTTACCATCTCAGACAGCAGCTCCCCACCCAGAAGCACTTTCATCAATCTGCCAGGTAACGCACACAGACCAGCACAGAACTAAATGAATGAAAAGGGAGCATGTTTACGTAAAGAACTCAACCATGTACGTCATTTCATTACATTCATGCACTGCATTCACTAGCTGTCTGAACACGATGTTAAATGGACTCGCTGTAGACAGTAATGTTCACTTTAGGTCATAAATGACATTTTTAAATTTAGATCTCTTACAGTGTTCCCCCCACGCATAAACAGCGCAATTAAGCCAAATTTCCATGATAAAACAAGCAGGCTTACGTCATTCCCATTATTAAAAATGTACAAATAAGCTTAATGACTGTTCAGTATGAGGATATTTGTGAAACAATTTAGCACTAATGTAGCCCTGTTTTCTCATGAAGCTTACTGATATGAGCTTGTGAGAAAAGGTGAGAATGTTTTTCATGTTAAATCAATGTTTATTTAGTTTTTGCCTTCTTTTCCATATTCTCTGGGAGGTACGTTTGAAAAAGTGGATTCGTGCGGTCGAAGTTTAATTCATTAATTACACTACTAGTTAATTAGAAAAGTTTATAAAACAAGCAGTGGTGTTGTACTTAAAGCGGAAACAATATCCTTGAGTCAAAATGGTTGAGAACCAATGCTGTGTGTATTTGTGTCTGCTTGGTCACGCATTCACGTTCATTGGTTTAATAGATTCTCTCTTGAAACATCCTGTTCACAGTCTCCAGTGATGCATGACATGGCCACAGGTGCATGGCTCCTCTCTCTCTTTCCCTGTCACGGTCTCATCTTGTATGACCTCGTGCTAGTTTCCCACGAGACCTCACCGATGCAATCACCCTCACCTAGTGCTCCATAAATATATCCTATTTCCCTCACCCCTCTAATGCATTTAAAACAAGCTCAATGGTGGCTGTTTCTCTCGCAGTGACGGTTTGCCCATGCAATGTGAGGGGGAACTGTAGAACAGCACCAAAACAGCTTCAGGGCATGCCTACTATCCAGTCAACAGTGGGCATCCTGCTCGGAACACTGGGAGTTATAGGTGAGAGAACGTACAAAGCTCACACAGAACATCCTGAAATTATTGCAAACGGAAGAGGATAACGCGATTTGCAGCTCCCGCAATCACATCTTGTGTTCTTGTTTACAGGCGTCATACTCATTGTTATATTTGTGAGACTGTCCTACCAGAATTCAACACCACCAACCAAAGGCTGCCAGGAACGAGTGCCACTTAAAGTCTCTCTCTAACTTCTGAGAGCTTTTAGATCATTCGGTCACTACAGTTTTAGCATCAACTCTGAGGGATTTCTGTTTTCTAGTTTGCTAACTTTTGATACCATACGATTCGGGTTTTAGTGAACATTATTAGACAATATATAGATTAGCACCACTTCAAAACTTCTCTCTACATGTGATATTTCTATGTTATTTATTTGTTTTTAAGCTTTGTAGTACAGTAGTTTAGGGGTGATTTAAAAATGCGGGATCACTATATAAATAGGTTAATTAATTTTTCCTCTCTGGGTTATGATCGGTGAACTGAAATAAAGAAATAAATCAGAAAACGAGCCCTGTTTGATCACTCATATACACTCATCAGGTGAGAAAAGAGTTCATTAACTTTATGAAACCTTAAGAAATTATGGTCATTATATTTCTGTTATTTGTTTGAGTGCAATCTACTCTAATCAGAATGTCTTGTTTACAATCATGCATGCAAGTAGTGGCAATTAAAACGTTTGGAATGATAATTACATAATTTTTCCCTCTGGTGTATGATTGGTTTAGCTCAAATGTAATGAACAAGCTCTATTTGGTCACTCGTATTAATAGAGAAGAAAATAGACTGACATTGAGAAAGCAAGAGAGAGCTTAACCTCATTCATGTTTTTTCAGGCCATCTTCAGGCCAAGCTGTTTTAGAGATGGAGAATAATAATCCCATCCCCCGGGATAATAACCAGGCTGAAACGGTTTCACATTTAGTGAGACAGGAAAGATTACCCACAATCCCTTTTAGCCAGCCATCTCCTGCTTATGTTGAGATGACACTGGCGAACGTGACCCAGATGACCTTACAAGTATGCTATATATAGACATTCGGTATGCCAAAAATAGCCACATGCTGCGTGACGCCAAACAGCAGCCTTCCCGCTACGACTGTAAACGAAGCTTGTTTGGCATCGAGCGTATAGCAGTCGCTGTTACGTTCCGCTCGCGTTCCCAGCCTCAGGTGCTCTTTTAAATAATTAAAAGTGTGTCACATTGCCTCGTGCTCCTTCTGTCGTGTTTCTGCTAAATCTTGCCGTAAGGACATCGTTCACATGCAACAGATGAACAGTGTAATCTCTGAGGATCTCGTTCACGAGTATTCTGCTGTTAAAGCATAGAATCGTAACATCACATCCAGGGCTGCTCATTCCGCCGGGGCGTTAGGAGAGGGTCGCGATGTCCAAAAACAACATGCTGATTATTTACCTTCCAGCAGAGTTCCCGATACAGACGTTATGAGGACGTTCCCTAATGCAAGCTTAAAAATACAACGTGTACGCAAATACTAGAAAATATGAATTGCTTTTGGAACTGTCAACACATTGTTTTGCTACGAACAGTCCCACGAGGGTTATGAATGGTTACGGTTGCGTATTTTTGAAGGGCAGCAGCCCAAAAGAATGTTTACAAAAAGACCCAGTCATTCGTAGGTCAAGCCTAATAATACAGCGAAAGCAGGGTCTATATTTAGATTCTCTGGCCTTGTTTTAGTTCTCTTAGGATCCGATCGGTACATCTGGCCAGATTAAACTATCAACCAGATGAAACTGTGAGCTTTTAACCTCTGTATGTGCATTTATGTACAATTTATGACCACAGAGTAAAACAGATTAATAATGACATTATTTTGTTTTGTTCTTATATATATATATATGTATAGAACGATACTATGTTATGACCTGGAAACACAGGTTTATCATAGTGCCTATCATATCTGATCATAACTGACCCCTCACGAAGCCCCGCCTCCTCCATTGCTGTTGCTTCATTCGACAAGCCATGGTGGTCCCACGCCACGCATTATGTTCTCACACCGTGAAAAAAACATCATGGAGCAAAGATGAAACTGACAACACATCAACAGACAAGAGAGCAGGTTACTTTAGGTAGGAAAAAAAGTCTTCGTTTTCAAATGTGGTCCTTTTTTCAGTAATTCAGACAAATACGTTTTTGTTACTTTTTAAAGTGTCAAAACAGATCGCTGTATTGCCTCAGTTCAAGCAGCACATGGACCAATCATCTCTTTTTTTTTACTACAGTAGGAAATAAACATCAGAAGGTATCCTGTTTCAACTGTGAAAAGATCTCAATACACATAATCTGAGATTTGCGAGAAAACTTATTTGTTGAAAGAGTTTGCAAGATCTCACAGTATGGCATTTTTCTTCATACAGCAGTACTTTTTAATGAAAAAGTGCACAATACACGACTTTTGAATTCATTGTTGAATTTTGTGCATAATGTGATAATAGAAGACCGTGTGAATGACCATGATTAAAAAATGTAACCGTGCAACAGAAAAGAAAAAAAAAACTCTTAAAGGCATTGTAAATGCAAGCTAAACTAGCATGGATGTTTTAGGAAATGTGTATTGATTTAACGATCACTTTTGTAAAGACTATCGGTAGGGTTTAGGAGAAACATTATTTTCAGACACGATAGAGTATTAACCTTTTAGCACCACCCAACAGACATTTCATTTCCAAATTGCCAATTTCTGATTCCAGACACACACACATATATATATATATGTGTGTGTGTGTGTGTATCTTTCAGTCCTGCAGTGATTTCTCAGTCATCTGTAAGTCCTGTTTCTATTCTTGGCCAGGAAGAGTGCAGCTGTGATGTCTACGTGAGACGTTATAAACACGTTTCAGGGTGATGAAGTACCCATGATGCTGTTGGTCTGTGGAAAATATTTGTCATTTCCAGAGCTGGACAGTGTCCCCTATTCCTCCATTTCTCGCCGCTTTGCCGAGAGCGTAAAGGTTCACAGCGCATCGGCGGCTCTTATCGTTGGCTGTTTACACATGTGGAGGCTGAGGCCGCTGACCTGAAAGCGATACCACAGTGAGCAGGCCAGCATGAAGCCAGCTTCAGCGACACCCCTTTCACGCAGTCCACGTGATCACGCTTGGGCAGGATTCAACATCAGCAGTGCACTGCATCTTTCTATTTATAATCCTTTTAATCTATCCAAAATGAGCCAAGTGTTCGCCTGCCTGATTAATTTAATAGGGCCTCGGCCACTTAGCCTCTCTCCACTTTTCCCTGTCGACCCATCTTGTTTACCGCAGCTCAGATTGGAAAAGGCGAGCGAAGGTTAGCCGTCTAAATCGGAGAGGCCTCCTTCAACCAGAAAAACCTGTAATTGTCTTGATCTAATGCATATTTAATCTCGCCACGTTGAGTGATGCAATCTCCAGTGGAGCTTTGTGAAGAGGGACAAGCATGAAATCCAATTTAGTCTGTGATTCAGATTCGGTTCACCCTGTCGCGCCCTGCAGCTCATCCTAATGTGGTGTATTCATCTAGTTGTCCTCTTCAGCATTTACATTTTCATCACACAATGATAGCGTGCTTACAAACCTGAGACTTAATGGCACATTTTTAGCGCTGTTGTGCACAACGGCAAGGTATGCATAGATAAAAAAAGTTACCTTAAGGTGAATTGACCAGTGATATAATGACTTTTAAGCAGTGAGCGTTACATTTTAAAAAACAAGTTTAAACAATTGATAAGGAAAAAAACACTAAATAAGATAACTGCTGGTATGAAAAAAGAAAGCGGTCATGGTAGATGAACGACAACAGCACAAATAGTGATCGGTGCCCTCTGTCGGTCACCAAACAGGTACAGATTTTGACTCGTAGTTATCATGATCCTAATTGGGTGTTCCTGTCAAAAATAACCAGCCTTTTAAAACCGCAAGTATGCCAGAGTTATGCTCATCGTGCTATATTATTACCGAATCTTGGATTCAGTCTCTTTGGAAATGTCTGGTCATAGGCCTCACTGATCTCAGGCACCTACGTTTTTGAGCGAACGCTGCTAAAATTATACAAAAAGTAATGTTTTATAGGTGGAAAAAATGTGATACCTTGTATGAGTAAAAAATGCAACGCTGTCTGTGAAGAGAATGGCATCCTCTGTTCTGCGCCGTTAGCACCAGTCAGGCACATGAGATATTTACTCTGCCGCACGCTGTGAGGCATGTACTTCTGAGTTTCCGTACTGTTAGACTTTGCAACTACGTGAATGCCAGATCTAAATTTAACCGCCTCACTGGACAGCACCGATAACAGAAGTAGTGCTTACTGGCACTGGCGCGCTGCAGGGGTTGTGCTGGGTCCTAATCACAGATGCAGATCACAAGAATAACGCCAGATCTTCTCCATTCATTTCAACCAATGCAAAAAATGTTTGAGATTCAGGAACCTCGCTGATTTGTGTCTCTCATCGGGTCCCACTTCCAGCAGGTCATAATAATGCCTCGGATAACGGTTTTTAACATTAAATAAAAGGACTGTACTGATAAAACATATACTATATATATGAGTTTGGGCAGTTTTCAGTACCAATACGCTCCAGTTCGTATTCCTCATATCTGAAATCACATACTTTCTGAGTATAGTCACTAAAATTGAATTTGAACCTTTATGAATATGAATAGTATTAATGATGAAGTTGTACTTCGGTACATGGACCATTACTTACCATTACTGTAACATAACCGCATCACTTGCTTCGCTTTATTGACAAATTTTCTTTATCTGTAAATAGTTAGAGAGATGAACATAAGATTTGTTTTGTTTTAAGGTTAAGATTTGCTTTTCTAAAGCCGTGAATATATACTTTTACTATTTCCATGTATGTCCGAATGTACAGACATTACATTTACAGAAATCAGCTAATACGATCAGCTAATGAGATTAGGTTTTCCTTTTCAGCAAAACTCAATTTAAAACCAAGAGGCAAATTAGGTTACGATATGTTATAATTTTCCGTTGGGACAGGATTAGGGGATATAGGCAATAAATTAAATAGAAATACTTAAAAGAGTAAATCGTTAAAAGAACGTAATCTATACCTTTTTTAGAAATACCGTCCTGAAGCTGCAACTTGAATGAATGGATCGTGCTTCTCGCTTAGTATGAAATCTGCCTGAGGAACTGAACAAATAACTTTCCTAATGAGGAATACATTGAGTCGTTAACTTAACCGATTAACTCAAAATGATTTGTTCAAGAACGTACACCACTACCGTGTTTTTGTTTGAAGAATCGCTGTGGATCCACTGTTTGACTGAAAAACACTCAATTGTTTTTGTCAGAAGCAAAAAAGGCACAAAGGCGCTGTCAGTTGGGTCTAAATAAGTCTATTGAAATCTTGCTTATTAAGCTTATTCTTGTAAGAAGCAATTGTGCTGTTGGCTTTCAGCACAGCTGTGATTGCTTGTGTGATATTACTGAATGATGCTATTTGCCAAGGCTCGTTCCCAAACTTGAAGCTGTTTAAAGTGTTTTGAATATAATATGAGCCTTTGATTTGGCAAATAGCCTACTATGATATTATGTACATATATATATATATATATATATATATATATATATATATATATATATATATATATATATATATATGTATGTATATATATATATATATATATATATATATATATATATATATATATATATATATGTGTATATATATATATATATATATATATATATATATATATATATATATATATATATATATATATATATATATATATATATATATATATATATATATATATATATATGTATATGTATATATCTCTGTCTTTTGACTCTTTTTGTTGTCGTTTTTGTCTTGTGTCATGTGCTCTGTGTGCTCTACCTTCCCTTCCTGTTAATTGTATCATTGTCGTCAGCTGTTTCTTGTTAATTTAGTCAATTACGTTGTATATTTAAGTCCTGTTTTTGAGTTCAGTTTGTCTGATTACTGAGGCCCATATGTGTGGTTTATGTTCTGCCTGCGTGCCTGTATATTTATTATTTTGCCTGTTTAAGAGGATTAAATCTGTTTAAGATTTATTTTATTTGTTGAGTGCACCTTTGCGCTAAACCACACCCTTGTCTATATATATATATATATATATATATATATATATATATATTTTTAGAGATTGATGAATTGTTCTTCTCTGCATAAATGTCAAGCAGATTAATATTGCAGCTATGGGGTGTTGACTATAGGGGTCCTTATCAGCAGCTATTAATGTGCTACAGTTAAAAAGGGTCACTTCAGAGCCACTTCAACCATTATTTGTTAGGCTGCACGTGCAAGTGCTTGAATAGACGGAGGGTTATTGTGGCATTATAGGATAAAAGCCATGACCGTTAACCTCCACATTGGTTTGTAATTTCCTTTTTCCTATTTTTAAAACAAAATTTTGTTTTCTTGTCTTGTCAGCCTGATGCTCAATATGTGGACCCTTATTATTATTTGTGCCATAAAGACGCTGCCGTCTTTATAGTTAAAATGATGAGATTGTAGATGGCATTTACTATGATTTAGGCGGCCGCGTGATTTGCTATTTTCAGAAAGAGGTCCTGTTGCTTAAAAATGCCTGCCAGCTAATGGCTCTAGTTATCGCTCAAAGAAAGCTACAGAGTTGGGGCTAATAGAATAGACCTTTCTGTTATTGCATTACGATGTCGGCTAGTTGCTGCTCAGTGAAAATGCTGCCTGGCCATGTTAACTGCATTAAAGTGAGTTTACACTGTGGAGAACGCAACATGCTTTACATATCAGATGGTCTGTCTTTGTCAAGATCTCTAAATGCCAGCATGTTGAACAGAAGGGTTGACTGTACAACAGTACCGCCTATGCAGTAACAGTACCTATTTCATAACGTTCATGCAATCTTTGCTAGTTGCGGTTTACGTTTTATTACAAAGGTCTCTGAAATACTTGATTTTATTTGGTCAGTTGTGGCACTGAGCAGTCAGATGTTTCTTGATATTCACTCTTGTCCACGGCAATGACTTTTTATACTGGCTTTTTCCTTTTATTTCAGAAAAAAATGTAGATATAAACTTGTTAAAAAAAGTTTTGTTGATGTATATCCTACGCTTTCTGGACCCGGGAACATTTAGGTTTTTGTTGCCTTCTGGAGGGTCAGAAAGCTGTCCGGTTTAATCAAAAATATCTTAATTTCTGTTTAATTTGTCCCCTTACGGGTTTGGTATGTCATGAGGAGAGCAATTAATGAACGTTTTTTCAACGAGAGATGTTGAATAAAGTTTTCTTTTTGTAGTTTCATAACATTAAATCGAACCACCGTTGTCAAATTGACTATTTTATCGATGTCTTTCTAGACTACGTTTCTGGGCCTTGAACACGGTGTCCTGTCTGTATAATATCAAAGTATTATCAAAGAGTTTTACTCTTTAATGCATAGTCAGACGGAAAATCTTTCACTCAACAAAACGTCTTTTGATCTGTTATTCTGTCTTAGTCGAATTCAGCTTTAGTTAAAAAGCACACCGTTTATTCTCTTTCCATTGAGACGGGTGACATAACGCCATACGCAGCGTGGCTGTTGTGATTGGCTTGATTCTACTGTAACATAAAGGCGTGATCACACGGCTGGAGAAATAGTTTGGCGTGATTCATAGACCGGCTGAAAGCAGTGAATCAAATATACAGCCTATGAGAGAGCACAACACTACCCAAACATAATAGCCTCATTACTTGTTGTATTCCACATTAGTAGGCAGACATTAGTTTTGTTTGAACTTTTTCTAGGCAGCGCTGCATAGTGAATACCCTTACTCAGGGGGTGATCTTAAATGTTAAAAAAGCCAAATGATGCTATTCATCTGTACCTTGAATAGGAAGTTTGATTTTTCTGTGGGCACATCCGCTGCATTGTCTCGGTTGTCATAGAAACAGCTCAACTCCGGGGCTTTAATTCAGATTGATTCTCTTTCTTTTCTCTTTTCAACGACGCTGTGTTTTGTATGCCGTTCTCTTTTTGTTGCGAAGATATCCTGCTGAGCAAAACTAGCACTTAAATAACTGCGTTTATCCACACCTTTTGACAGTGCGCTCAAAAAGTGTCCTTCTGCAAAATGAAAAGCTTGTTCCAGACTGTCTGCCAGACATGAAGAGCTACAGCTCAATTATTACGTGCGCCATGTGACACAGAACGGGGCCGAAGCGCTCGGGACAAATACAGCTCTGTCCTCAGATCAATACGTGTATTTTTCACTTCATACAGATACTTTTCGGCGCTCTTTCCTGAGCGAGCCAGATTGTAGAAAGCAACAGCTACACCTACACTCGCTGGCAGCTCTGTCTTGCTGGTGGTAGTGCGGCTCTCTGGGCTCAGTCTTACTACAGTCATATGCCCAGTCGCCCACACGAGCCGCCCACTGTCTGAGTCTTTACTAGCTGGTGTGAACGCGGGCCATCACGAGCAGACATATAGCTGCTATGTGTGGGATTACATCCATTACTCTGAGCACATGTGGGCCAAGCGCATTATCATCGGGATATTTTCCACGCTGGTTATTACGTGCCACTAACGCACCGATTCATTCTTTTTTTTTTATTCTGCGCGATTTGGCTTTCTTAATGACTCAGGATGGAGCGGTAGTACGAAGCTTAATTATGCTTACGGTTAATTATGTCATGTACTGCATGAATTTTATAAAAAGAATATTGCGACGGTTCACCCCAAAATGAAAGCTGTAACATCTATTCAACCCTGTATGATAAAAGTCAGGGGGGTCCAAAGCAACTTTTGTACCAACTGACTTGCTAGGGGTATGTTTTATGGAAAAAACTGTTCTGAATTGTTTCTTTAAGGTTTTACGGGGGAAAAATACGTGTTTTAAAATGACATGGATGTTGTCGCCCACAAGAGTGTCGTAATTTTTGTCATGAATTACTCGCACTGATTTGTTTTTAACACAAATTCAGACATTCTGATGAAATACGAGAGCTTTCTGAGCCTGCATAGACAGCAAGGATATTACAACGAGGCCCAGGACATCGTTAAAGGAGTCCATGTGACATCGGTGGAACAACTTTCATTTCATAAAGTATGAGAATTAAAAATTTGGGGTAAACTAGGCCTATATGTTTAATTAAACCGAAAGATGATTTATTAAAATAACTAAGCTAAATGAAATATATAGAACAAAGAATTAAAAACGTTAAATGTTGTTTTGGCAACAAATAAAATAAACTTACTAAGATTAAGGATTATAATGACTAAAAAGTTAAAGTTCATTTATAATATAAAACAACAAAACTAACCAAAAAATACTACAAAAATACGACAAATGACTAAAAGTAAGATTAAAACGAGCAGCAGCATATTATTGGCGGTGGCTAGTTGCCCTTAGTGTAAACAGAAATTAGACGCTTATTTACAGTGGATTCTATTTACACTAATTGAAAATAGCAGCATTATTTAAGTGCAAATAGCATTTTCTGCTATTCATACGACTTATTGCAAGTGGCAGTTATCTGCACCTCAGTGTTGAAGTACATTATTAAACAGAATGCAACTTATTGATTGTAAATGTTAATTTTAATTCAAATGATTTAAACAGATGCCATGGTTAACAGCCTTAATGAGACAATAAAGCCCTACCTGCACCCACCTAAGCCTACCCAATTATTTTCAACCTTTTGAATATTTAGTTCATTTTTATTGCAAACAAATACTTTTTTGATGTGATTTTGAAATTTAAAAAGGGAGAAAAAAGTTAGTCTGAAGTTAGATAATAAGACCACCATACGGTTTACCATCTGCGTCACTGAAGCTGATGTCAAATGAGCGTCTTTTGTAGTGATGACTACCCCAGTCACAGTTAGCGTAAATAGACACTCCTTTAAATATAATACTAAAAGAAGACACTGTTCAGCCTTTGTAATGATCAGCTGTCAGTCCTCCATCACGGGCCTTCAACCTTATGGCTCCTAAAAGTGACAAACAGAGGGCTTCAACTCAGTTTTTCCATTTGCTCAGGTCCTCCTTTTTAAACAGTTGACCTATGACCCTTTCATTTACGATCCGGCAGGCTGAGAGCTCAACTGGGGAGTTTACTTTTGTCTCCCGCTGTGAGGGAACTATCAGTGGTTTTAATCTTGCTGTGCTCTTCCAGGAACAACGGCCCTGATATGGCTGCATTAAAAGTTTAGACAGGCCAGTTGGACAGCTGCTCAGCTTAGATCTCTTGTAAAGCCTACCTCCTAAACCCTGGAGACCAGCGGACGTCCTGCTCTCATCTATATGGAGGCTGCTCATCTGCATGGGCAGTGGTGAAAATGTCTATATAACAGATACAGGGAGTGCAAAGTATGAAGCTAAACGATGAACCCATCAACTGTCAATGTAAATAAGTTCCTTGCATAAATTCACTAGACTATAAAATAAATTGCATTTAATCTTGTGAACAAATACATATCTACTAATGCTAGAAATTATAATGGGAAAAATTTTTTATACGTATTACTATGATACTTTAGTCATTTTTGGAGCATTAGTGTTGTTTATTTTCCATGAAAGAAATAACAGCATTGGAATGAATGAAGGGTGATAAAATACAACTAAAGGGATAGTTGACCCAAAAATGTAAATTTTTCATAATACCAAATTACTAATGCTGTTCTAAACCTGTTTGAGTGTCCTTCTTATATTAACATAAAACAAGATATTTTGAATAACACTGGTAATCAAACAGTCAATGGTCCCCATTGACTACCAAAATCTAAATATCTTCAACCTGAGAGAGGAACGAGGGGAAGTAAATGATTTCTGGGTAAACCGTTCTTTGAGGGAAAAGGAGGTGTCTATTACTGTCTTTGTGAAAGAACACAATTACTGGCAAATAAAGTAATTAATATGTAATTAAGGCTTTCTACTCTCAAAAATTATTCTCAAAAACATGAATTAAACAGCATCGATCAATCGTAACTTCAGTGTCACCTCCTGTTTCAGTAAAAAATCAATAATAGGTTAGAGAACTGAAAAAGCATTCAACAAATTGAAAATTCATGCATTAATTTTGTATTTCATTTTTGTACTTCAAATTGTATCATATTTATTTATGTATTTGTTTTTTAATAGCACTGTAGACTCGCTGCCTTTATATCCCAGCCAACCGCGTTTTGATTTCTCAATCAGCGCTTTAATTTCTTAGTTGATTTTCATCTGTTGAGTTTCACCAATAAGTTGTACGAATATGCTCCCACTACTGCGTTACATTGAATGGCAAACCGCTCCTTAACTTGCACTGAACCGCTGGCTGTGTCCATCTTCATTGAGATCAGCTGTTTTTCAAATGATCCTCTACAATACCTTTTTTGAATGTCTGGCCACCCTGCGTCCCATGCGTAAGACTGCTTTTAGGTCACCTGTTATTTCAGCCGTTACAAGAAACGCTGTAGTTGAAAAACAGAATGAGAGCCAGGAGTAACCCTGCTCGCACCCCTTGATTTCAGCTGCGAAAATTGCCGTGTACTCCTGTATCATGTTAGCAGGTGATAAGATGGTGGCTATTTTGTCGAGCACGTTTCTCTGGAAACTTGAAAATATTGATTGCATTGACTACACAGATAAACACACGGCTCACAAGAGGCAGCTATCAGCCGTAATCCATTTTTAGATTGCAGACAGCTTAATGTCATTTTGTTTGTGACTCAGAACAACAATAGATGGCATTTATGATTACTGAGTTTTATTATTTTATTTTTCATTTCATTTAACGTCATTTAATTTAAGGCTCGTCTTTTTAGTAATCTCTCATTCTGTCCTGTCAATTAAAATACATTAAGAAATATATTTTTATTTACATGTTTGACTCTAAAGGAACCACGTCCGTCACAATGGATAATTCCCCGCTAGTACTTGCCTCTCTACTTTTGTATCCGAAGCAGTATTTGTAATGGAAAGAATGTGAGCAGCTAATTCAGCGTTAAGATAAAATTGGTGTCGTTACGGTTACGACTGTTGGCGAGACGCGCGTGCAAAAGCTTTTCTCATAAGGTGGTGCTTTCCAGCAACAAAGCCTGGCGGACATGTGACCTATTGAATGGTGGCTGAAAGCATGCAAGTGCTACTGTCAACACCAGTGCATAAATAAAGCTAAAGATAGGGCCTCGCCACCATCGCCACCAACCAGCTACGCTTTTTATAGGGATGCTTTGATTTATAAAAGGCAAGGGGGGTCTATTTTTTGACTAACCGGTCTTCTGATGGAAACTTCTGATGGAAGCATGACTGACCCCGTGGCCTGAGTGTGGCTGGGGTTTCGGAGATAGCGCTTGGTGCAGAGTGAGTGGCACTGCTGCAAAAGTCTGTATGTACTGGAGGCCGTCCAGGATGCTAATGTTATTGCAGTAATGGACTCCTGTTGCGGAGTTCCTCAAGGAAAACCTCGCAATCAAGTAAGATGACAATATGACAGTGACAAGCATGAGATTCATTTGTACAAGTTACGCAGAAAAACATTCATCCTTGTAAGGAAATGATATTTTAGTACTATTATTTTTATTATTATTTTGCACGTTATCATTTTTTTAATTGTGTAATTTTTATATTTTACATTTTTGTTATTTAGTTTTTGTGGTCTTTTATTTTAAATATGTCTGCAGTTTTGTTGGTTTTTATTTCAGTTGAATAGTTGAACAAAGAAAAGAAAGTGTCCGATGAAATAAAATAAGCAGGTTTAAATATAAACAGTTAAAACTGTATGGATATACAACAGATCCCTCTTTTTTTTTTTTGTGGCTTGCAATGTGAGCTAACAAAATAAATATTTTCATTTTTGTGATTAAACTGACTTACCTAGAAGTACCTGTGCATTTAAACGGTTTTACTGCATGCAACAGAATACAGTATTCAGACAGACCATGAATAATGAACTATAATATCTATTTAATTAATTTCCTATGCAACTCATCTAATTTACTTTAATGATTTATTGTAAAACTGTCCATGCATTGATTCCATTGCACTGATAGCTCCAAGATGCGGTGTTTATAGACAAAATGTAATATAAGCAGTAATTAACAAAATAAAAGGCTGAAACAACACCTATGAATCAATAAATTGCTAATAAAATAAAACATGAGAACATTATCCTGGTCATTAAATGGATAATAATAACTAAAATATTTAATGAATTTTACAGCCATGTATTTGTTTAAATACTATTTAATAGCAAGATTTCATTTTATATTTACATTGGCAGACACCTTCAAAGTGACTTTTGTAGCCTACATTTGTATTCAAGGTAATGTCCTAGGGCACCGAACCCATGACCTTGCGTTTCTGTACAGTTTGATCCACAGGAACCCATGATATATTTCACACGCACGTTGAACCTCTTACTGACCTCTGGAACATCAGAACGTGTTTAATTAGTGGTTGAGAATGTGAGCACGCTGTAATAGAGAAGTGACCCATGGGCTGGGAGGCTGACCATTCTGACACATCTGAGTGTTGTTCTTTGGGTGAAAGGTTAATGTGATGGCATGTTCAAGAGGGCGGCTTTTCAGCTGACAGAAAGCAGACATGGTGGCCACTTTGTTCTTCCCATCTCTGAGCTGGCCTGACTGAATTCAACAGTCACAGAATTACAGAAATAGACCATATTCCTACGCGCAACCATTTATGAATGTGTGAGGAAATCATATAGAAATATCAGTGGGTTTAAAGTGAGATGTCACTACCTATCTAAAGATAAAGAGAGGGGCGGATAGGGAGAAGGCTTTGAATCATTTAGTGAGAGCTGGTATTATAAGATTATTAGTACGGCTGGGAAAATGGAGTTTACTTGCTAATGGATACTGATTTTTCTAAAACAACTATAGGTTCTTAAATCCCAACAAATTGACTGATCTATATGTTTTTGTTAACAAAAGGAAAAAAACATTGTAGTGTACAATTATACATATAGTCATGGCCAAAAATATCAGCACCCTTGGTAAATATGAATAAAGTTTTATTTAAAAACCCATAAAATTCTAACCTTTCATTTTAAAATTTCATTGGATAGGTACAGAGGGTGCCATATTAAATTTAAATGTAGTTAAACTGAAATAAAAAAAAATCATAAATCAAATCAAAAGCTTGTCAGAGACAAAACTGAATTGTAAAATTACTTTCAAAGCCCAGACCTAAAAATTTGAAGTAATGCACATTTGCGTTCTAAACCTTTCCAAAGTATTTGGAGGTAGGGGAACACCCTAACGTCATGATCATACAGCCTTGAATATCCTTTACGCTTGCCAGTAATAACGTTGACATTTACGACTGCTTCACTATTTGGTTGCTATGATGATACTGATTCAAATGGTTCGACAATGAATCAGTGAATCGATATCATTTGGTCGATGTGCCATCAGAGTGCGCTCCAGGCCATGTCACCATAATAATCTGGGAAAAACCCGATGATGGCATCCGGGTCTGCAATAGAGCAATTCTCATCAATGAAAACTGCGCGTGTGGGGGGAATCAACAACCTCTCTTAGCACCTCTGCCAGAATTACCAGTACATACATGAAACAGGCATGCCTGAGGTCCTGCCAAGATTCTCGCTTCTCAGCAATGCTATTTTTAGCAGGACAGGCTCTGTACTAAGCCAGCCAAGACTGTAAATATATACCCTGCTGGTAACTGACCCGGTCCGTCGCGTCAGATGGTATACGTGGACCACCCCTGACCCCCAAACGAGGGACCACTATGATAAGTTAGTAATCATACATGCTTCCAGCGTATATAGCTTGAGTGCTGTGACTAATGGTGACGGTCAGGGTGAGCTGTGATCTGACAGAGCAGGAACGCTATAGAGATCAAGGCTGAGAAGACTGGTCTCACTGAAGCTTACCTGAATAAAAATACCTGTGTGACTTTTTCAGTTTCCTTTTATTCATCTGACGCGAAAAGACAAAAGATCGCTTGTTCGGAGGTATATAGACGTGAAGATTGTTTGTTTGTAACCATGGCAACACCAGCCCAAGAGGTGACGTGGTGAGGTGAATTTAACCTGGCCTACATTGACTGCCCCCTGCAGTTAACACTCAAACAGTTACCGTCTCCTCACTCTCGCCTGCGAAAAGATGAATACAAAATATCACTTAAAGCGCATTCCAGTACACACACTTAGCATGTCCTAAAATAATACCAGCAGAGCAAAGCTTTGCATCTTTAACAGTCTTTAACGTGCATCTCGTCACTGTTTGAAGGCCCTGTCAATCATCTTGTCACAGTTAGCGTCCTCCACGTTTATTTTATTTCATTCCCACCACATCGGAGAGAAATCTCTGCCAGTCGCTGGTGTTTCAAGCGCAGATTTCTTCCCCATGTGTTTGCATAACGGTGCATTTAAAATTAACGGCCAAATGTACCTTTATATAAAAGTTCGCAACGTTGTTGCAGATGAAATATGGATTTTCACGGACAGCATAAATATTTTGAATATAAGTTTGATATCGATTACTAGTCACTCAAGCTGCTTTATCTAAATCTCTCTACTAAAGGGACAGTTCAGTCTCTGATCAAGCATAGCCTGCAGCAGACTTTGGTTGGATTTTCAAGCTTTTCAAAAGTTTTTTTCTCTTTTTTTTCTTTTCATGAAGCATTCTATATTACAAAATGAGGATGATAGTTCTACACCAATATTTATTACAAAAATGAAATGTCTCTGGAGTCTCACGTATAACGGCAGGTTAAAGGGATACAGATAAAACCTCTATGACTGTCAAAGGAGATATTTTGATAGCTTTGGTGACCATTAACATTGTATGGATAAAAAGTATTCTTAGTCTGAGAGATAAACAGAATCAAGAGCATACACCATAACATTTCATTACATTTATTTTCGTGACCATGTCTCTTATTAACGACCAACAAGCAGGGGTTTGTGATCTTATCTACAGCCTGCTTTGGTTTCTCGGCGATATTGGTTATTTCTCAGATTGAGACAGTGGTTGATATTATTGATATCCACGCCTACCAAAATATCAGCTTGCTGCTATTTTTATGGCGTCCAGATGCGGTTTACGTTACATGACGCATTGATTGCAGCCATACGTTTTGTGCTTGCTCAGGTATCCTTGATCTCGGTGGCTATTCTGGGAATTCTATTTCTGCAAATATGTTAAATATATACTAGACATCCAGCCTCATTCATTCTTAATGAAGCTGCAAACAGAAACATTTCCATAAATCAGACCGCTCGAATGACGGACAACGGACAACGAAGGCAGCGGGGATACGGCTCCACCTGGGATCACTTAGCAACCGAACGCATGACATCATCGCCTCACGCACACTATCGGATACTATGATGTCATCAGGAAACGCATGACCTTGGAGAAAGGAAGTGTGTATGAAGTTATAAATACAGAATGAGATATAGGTTCGATGTTGTTATTTTTATTAGTCCAAACGTAGAGAACATAATACAGTACGCTAATGTAACACGTCCTGACTATTAAATAAAAAATAAGTAGATCGTCTAGGGCGCCTGCTGGAAAATTAAATTCACTGAAGACTCTGCACGGCGCCTGTCTAAACCTAAAACTGAAGAGGGTTTGTAGCTGTGTGCTGCCATCTGCTGGATAGTGACAATCACACCAACTGTTAAAATCATTCTGTTGAATAAGTTTTACAAGAAAATTATTTATATATATACATATATATATTATAATCTTCTTTAAAATGTAATGCCCAGTGCAAAGTGTTACTTTTGTACATTTGCTATTGTATTGAAATTGCTAGTACATTTGACTACTAACAAATGCATTTTATTTATTTTTAAATTAAATTAATGTTTTATTGATAACTTATCACTCAAAATATAATTATTTGCAGTACGGACACCCTTCAGGAAAATAAGTATTGAGCAAAAATGTCAGTGTTTGCAACCTTTTTAAAGTGAAATAATTTTTAAAAAGCACTTTACAGCTGTATTTGTGTGTGGTTTACAGCATATTCATATAGTTTTTTTAATAAACTCTTGTTATCGAATTTATTATTTCACTGAGATATGAAACAAAAACTAAAACTGAATAGCATGCAGGTAAACAATAAATAACTTTTTTTAAAAAAATGCCTGCTGGAAGCTGAAAGCTGCTTGCTGTATAGATTACATCACGTTGGCATCACGGAGCCTTTCTGTTTAAAAATCTGGTACTGTAACAGAAACTTGTTTCATAAGTGAATATACTGTTTCCTAAAACACTTGTCATGTGTGCATTTATAGTAAACGGAAGATTGGCTGAAAACTATTGTGTCTGGAACTGAGGTGTCCAGATCTGTGCCAGCTCGATGCTAACGGACGGCTTTCTCCGCACCTCCTGACACGCCGTCTCAAAAAATGTCTCATCCGAGGAAAGACCCAGAGTCAAAATGTCAAGACCAGCTAAATGTTCCCGACTTTATTATTGCCCCGTGTCCGTGTAAGCGTATCACAGCAGCACATAGCTGGGTAAACAGCGAGCACCCCTCGGTCCTCCTTTATTATCCTCTCTCCCGGTGTAATGAGCCTTAGCCTGATTACCTGACGAACAAGTCTGTGCTATTGAATGTTCCACACTAAGACACTTAGACTGCTCCTGCAGGAAAAACGGTGACTCACTAGATCGACGAGGTTAAACATTATCCAGTCTTTGTCGATTCTAACGGCAGAGAACAGAGACTGTTACATGGAAAACGTGTTAAGCGCGCGTGCTGGAGAGTTTTTGTAAAGCGCATAAAAGCTTGTGGTGTGTACATATATGTAGTAGTGTTAAAATAAATACATTTGTAGTATACACTGCAGTAACTTTGAGAGGACAGTGACATAATTACTAAATCAAATTAACTCTGAGGACAGAACTGGTTGCAGTTTATTGCATGCGATGAGCAGATGTGTTTTATATAGGAACAGTATTAGTGATTTTGCTGGAATGTGTGGTTATGACAGTACAGACTTTATTTTATGATTTTATATAGGCATGTGATGTACAGTAGGTTATATAAATCTCTGAACTGAATTAATATACCTGAAGTCACTGCAGATAGGGCTATAGGGTTTAAGTTTTTATGGTATCACATAAATCACACATGTAGAGCTGGGCTGAAGACCGTTTGATGTTGACATTAGTTTTCGGAGTAGGCTACTAGCCAACGCGAATATAAATCTGTCATCACTAATTATTGGTAGATAAGGCTACCATATGCAACTTCGTGGGTCAGTGGTTTCAACATGTCTTCATGTATTGGCTATAAGAAGGAAAATTCACCCAGGTATTTATTTCAGTCTAAAGATGCGTGTCACGTCTTATAATGCATGTGAATGCAGAGAGCACCACAGATGGCATCTACAAACTGAATGGAAATTATTGTTGATCCATTTATCACCGTATGAGGGCGCCAGAGATGGTTCTGTACTTTATAAATTACAAGGGAGACAACTGTCTGGTTAAAATAAATGAATGGGTTATCAGTGTGATTATTGTGCTGCAAGTTTTACTTTTCTTCATCAGACATTTGGCATGTTACTGTGTGGGATGAATACAGAAAACAGATTAATACAAACAGTGGAAGAAAAGAACAATCAAGGACTATGCAAACTCACTTTTGAGAGATCAAATACCATTGCATAGACAAAGACAAAATGGACTTTGGCTTAGATTCCCATATGAAAAAGTTGTGTGTGTGTGTGTGTGTGTGTGTGTGTGTTGAGTGTGAAAGGGGTCTTACAGGAGTACTCCACTGTGATCTTACAAGGTAAAAAGAGAACCGGACCGGTTGCATACGTTATTTAGACTAGTCTTAAAAGTCAGTCATCTATTTTTTTTTTTTTCTTCAAGAATGATCATATTGCAGTTATGAAAAAGCGTAGATTGGTCTTATTTGCACCTGGGAAAGTAAGACTGATTACTTACCCCCTGGCTGATAACTGTTTTTGGTCAAACTAGTTCATAAGCCAGTCTTGACCTAAATGCTAAGTTTATGCAGCTGGCCATGCAGAGAGACACTTTTTGCTTTTTCCATCACTACTATAAAAACTAGATGCTTATTGTTATTATTCTCACAAGATATTTCTTTTCCTTGTGTACTAAAAATACTGCATGCATCATGCTTTCTTTGTCTCACCTGTATTCCATATACAGTTGCAACAGAACCAAGGGACACCACCGTTTTTAATGCTCTAAAGTTGGCTAACTATTCATTGGAAATGTAATAAATTACAGTTCTGCATTTTACTTAACTTTTCTAATAGACTTCTCCTCCTCTACTACTTTTGAGGCCCTCTCTAAAGGGTTCTGCTGGCATTCCCCTATTTCTCCTAATTCCTAATTCTGTACTAGGGCATCCTGTAACAGGAATAACACATAAATTTCACTCTACTGACTACACTGCAATATCTAACCTACATGCAAAAACACAGACATCTTTCTAGTATTATAGGTACTTAAGTGTAGTGGTTTTATACTATACATACAGTATGTTTTAATGTCCTCACATACATACCCGTTATAATCTTAACCCTCTAATCTTTTTTGACCTAAGTGAGTATATTAACTGTACTTAATTTACCACCTCGTTATATTTTACATCATGCTGTGTCATCATTTTAATATTCATACTAGAAACATGTCCATTACAGTTGAAATATCACAAATATATTTTTAAAACATCATTTGATGTGACTTGTATCCTAACACTGTACAACTAAACGCCATGTTCCCACGCCTTGTATGGCACGTAGTCATAAATTATATTCATTTATAGAGCACAGAATAACGATTGCATATATGGTACGTTTAATAATCATAAATGAATCAAAAGTTATTTTATTGTGGAAGGACATGGTAAAATGAAAATCTTGCCTTTGCAAAAAAAAAAATTCAATAAATAAAACAACTTTAGCTGACATCTTCTTACAGGACAGACGCATGCCTTCCAAATTTTCACAATTGAAGAGAAGCTAAACGCATTCACGGTGCAAAAATCACGCGAGCGGGGTTTCAACTGTGTACACGTGTCAAAAGTTAATTAGTCTACCTACTTGCTGTTTCAATAGAGTTTTGTATAGTGTTTTTCTTTTACTTTACTCCAAACACTAGCCTATGTCTAAAAGGGGTATTATGTTATACAACAGGTCTGTAAAAAAAAAAAAAAAAATCAGCCAATATAGTCTTAAAAGTTAATACCCCCCAAAATTCTAATTCTTTCATTATTTACTCATTTTGTTCCCAAGCCCTTTGGTTCATTTTGATGTGTGTCTAATCGTGGTTAATAATAATAATTGGTGAACACACTGGTTTTGTAGTTCACACTGCTTTTTACCGCTTACTTCACGTTGTTGTAGTTCTCCTCGAACGGGAAGCTTAGCCATAGGCTCAGAAAAAGGGTGAAAACTGGGGATTTTTCTTTTTTGTTTTTGTTAATTTTTTCAGACGCTTTTTATCCGACTTGGTAACTGGGAATATAAAGCAGATTCATCCAAACAGAAGTGCCTGCCAATACACAAGGCATTGTTCAAATAAGTGCAAGCTAGAAGGTAAGTGGTATGGATACACACACACACACACACACACACACCTGTGGCTGTTCTATAAGCAAACATCAATGTCTTGAACATGTGCTTTTTGGGAGAAGATCAGTCAGGCTGCTGCATTCTAAAACACTCAGGTAGAGGTTTAACTGTGCTTGCAGGAAGTCCGGCCAGAAGAGCACTGCTGCAGTCCAACCTCGAAATGAACAAGGACTGACAAAAAGTTGTGCAGCATACCGAGATAGGAAGAGCCTAATCTTTCTGATGTTGTATAATGCAAACCTGGCAAGATCTTGCTTGTCTTGCAATGTGCTCTTAGAAGGTCAGCTAGTCCTTTGAAGGAAATTCTGTGTGGAGACATGTTCTCACCATTTCCCTCCTGTATCTCTTCTGGCTGAACTAGATAACTGTCTTTCTTTTTAAAACTAGCGCTTTAATGAATAAAAGCGGTGACAAATCGTTGTCAGTAACAAAGACACACGGTTATTAAAATAATTTTATTTTGTACATAGTTGATCATTTTATTTTGAACATAAAACTAAAAATACAATACAAAATGTATATGAAACCACGCCAACCATTTAAACACCCAAAAGAAAAATCCCTGCCGCCTCAGCTGGATGTCGTCCAGAGTTGAGTCTTAATACAGCTCTCTGACTTGTTCTTCCGAGATCTCCACGTAACACTCCTATACCTATGCCAGATTCCATTAGGAATTACATTAATAATAGGAAACCGTCTTTAAAGCGTGAGCAGTGTGATCCATCAGTCAGCTTCAACCCCCCAAACATCACCCTCCTGGTATTTTATTGAAAGAGCATTTATAAGGTCACGCTGACAGCATAAGAACATCGGGACTTGCAATGAGTAAGAGACTTGCTTAATGGAGTCACAAAAATCAGGTGAACAGAAACGCTTATCTACATACATTACCGAGACATTTCCATGTATTCATGCAACTTTCAGCGATAATGGAGTGCAGTCCTACATACCACCGAGTCTATGTTCTGTTCCTGAAGCACCTTACTACAAAACAGCTTAACCAACACCACACATGCCTAATCTCACATTAAACAATGGCAGGTTACAAGTCAGATCCTGGATTACTATTGACCCTTTCCTACAGCAGTGAGAAAAGCAGACGGCAGCCATGCAGCTTATCAGACCCCATCACGCTCGACCCTTTGGGAAGCACAGCGCTATCTCAGCCACCTGCAACGAGAGGATCTGTTTTTGCACGAGCCTGATCAGGTGGATCTAAAAATGTAGAGCCTCGGATTCAAAGAGATCAATGTCAAAGCCAAACCGCGTTTGAGGTCACGAAAGCCAAAACCTTTTAAGCAGCAGACAGAGAGTGCCACACGACCTAACAAACCCCACACCTTTTATATCACGTTTCAACCTCAGAGGTGATTCTAGAGCAGTCTGGAAGTATATAGGTTGATCACAAGCAGTGGTCCGGCTACTTAAAAGAAGCCCGCACTTTCCTGCCTTTCAGCGGCTGTGGTGGTTTGAAGTTGTTCTCCATGCGTTTTCGGGCTCGCTCTTCTTCCTCCAAGTTAAACAACAGCGGCCGGAACTTTCCCATCTAAGTCTAAAAGTATAGAAAACAGCGTATGGGACGGACCCGACCAGTAAGTGATGTTGCACGGCAAAAAGAAATCAACTTTGGCATCAAGTCTTATGTAACAGGCTTGGTTTTCCACGCCTGTGAATCTCCTGAGCTTTAGCTACTTATAGCTCATCAATCATTTTAATAAGCTGTACGAGATCAAAGTCTTGTGGCCTCATGCCAGACACACACTCAGGCCGCTGTCACGACTATGCCGCCAACATGCCAAACTGCTCACGCTACTTTAATTCCAATTTCCTAGTTCAAAGTCTGAGGGACTAGACAGAGCTGGGACCAAATCCACTGCAGTCACGTTCAGATGGACCAAAGAGACCTATGGATCTGAAATGCAAATCTGGTAATATCATACGCCCCAAAGCTAAAGGACATACACTGCCATTCAAACGTTTGCTGTCAGTAGAAAAATAAAAAAAACAAAATACTGCTCACTTCAATGCTGCATTTTATCAAAAGTACAGTAAAACTGTGTGTGAAATAATGCCACCAAAGCAGTAAATTAAATTTTGAAATAAATTACATTTTAAAGCAGTTTAATAAAAGTTATATTTTCAGTAATCATTTGCTTTAGTCATAGGATGCTTGATTTAATATTTAAGCATGATCTTCCTTATTATTAAAGGTTTTAGGAATATTTGTGCTGCTTATTTTTGTGAAACGATGTATATATATGGTATGATATGATATAGGTGAAGTTTAAAAAAATTTCACTTATTTGAAAGCCAGTTTTTCTGCTCCATTCTTTGATTACACCATTCATTCGTTGCATGTCTTTCAACCATTTTAATGCATCATTGCTGATTAAAAGCTGCCAAGTCGTTTCTATCAATATAAGCTAGAGTTAAAATGGCTTTTATTGGGTGTCTGATCCACTTGTAGGATTTCAGATGTGTTTTCGTTTAAACAAGACCTGCGTACATTTCCTGGCCTCAACTAAAACCGAAAGCTGAACCTCTCTCTTTTACAAAATGTCTACTAAGTTCTGCTCCCTCAATCAGACCTTTTTAAAACAAAGATACATCCATTTCTAACTGATATTGTATAAAAATATATCGGGCAAAAAATGACCAAAACAAAACCGGTCTGTAGTGGACAACGTTGATGTAAGATTTTGATCCACTTTTAATATCTCGCATAGTGTATACTATACAAAACACAAGTATATAAACCATTTATGTCACGCAGGTGATCAGTTGCAGAAAATCAGACATGCGTAGAGTGTCAGCAGATGAGATCATTTCTGACCAGCTTCACCGTCACCACCGACACTGCCGGGTGCTGGACCATCCCTAATTTACATCACCACCGATGAGCTTCCCACATCCATCTCCCCTCCACAACCATTCATTTTCATAAACCGATGTATGTCAATACACCAGATGATGGTCGTGGCAATCATTAGCAGTACGGTTTACGAGAAGTTAATAAAAAGGCGTAAATTTATTACAATTATTAGCACAACCCACCTGCTTCTCTGACACATAAATAAGGGCTCTTTCAGCAATGTGACCGCATGACTCTACAGTGTGGAGGAGTGGTGAGAGACCCCTGGGTATGTCTGGCAGTACTCCAGACTGTTCGGCAAAAGGCACTTTTAGGTTAAAGCCCAAAATCAGCAACACTTCCCTACAAGAAAAAAAGGCATAGAACTGTGGAACTGTAATGCAGAGCCTTTTGGAACTAAAGACGGACTAAACAGGACTGTAACCACAATATAGTGAAGATGACAGCATGCCACAATATTTTGAGAAGTGGCAGACTGGCGCAGTTTTTTCCTCCAATGACTAACTCTTAAATGTATTGCATTTAGTTTTCTAAAATATAAAGATATTTTATAGTCCTAAATTAAGCTAAAAACTATTAAGCTAATACACGTGCTGAAGAAAATAAACGGAAATACAGAATTCGGTTCATTCAGAAACGCATAAATATGGATAAATGAAGGCTGGAATAAACAGAGAATTACTCAAATACAAAACCACTGATCTGTGGTGGTGTCTGCCAGACATTCTGGAAAAAAGAAGAGAGATAAATAAAAAACCTTTTAGGAGGGAGCTGATTTGAATTCTAGAACATGATTAATATATTTCAAGACAAATATTTTTCCAAATTAAATGACATGCAAAGAGGCATCTGGGTGTTTCCAAATTCAATGAGATGCAAAAAGGGGATCAAAGCACTGCATTTGTTTGGGAAGCCACCTGAAGACCTCCACTGATTTAATGTATTCAGTTCATGCATTCTCCCAAAATAGCGTAAATAAATTTGTTTTTTCCCCAATTTACTGCATAAATACACATACCTTGAATTTTACCATGTATAAGGTATCTGTTATCTGATGAAGAGCTCTGTGCTCATCACCTGTCTGAAATAAAGCAAAAACATAATTAGTAATAGGTACAGTATGCCCTTCACTGAGGATATTTGTCTTTCTGTACTTTTTTTATAGATCTATATATGTAAACTTTTTCTTATTTTCCTACGAAACTTTTTAAAAATATGTTCTTATCCTCCTAAATCATATAATGTGATTGATTCCAATACAAATCACACGCTGCTTTGCTACAGTATTATGTATTCAGTACAGTTTACAAAAAACTGGTGAAAATGAAATACATTCCTGTGCCACCCAAGATTCTTCATCATTTGATCGCAGATCTGGAGAAGTTTAGCATTACAGTACATCACTAGCTCATCATTGGAAAAACATCACAATAATCCACAGTTTGCATCTTCAAAAATACAGCTTTTTGCTTTACAATTAACTGACTGGAGTTTTGTAATGTTTTATCAGCTGTTTGACTCATTCACTGCTAAATGATTCACCGGGTGAACAATGGAAATGACAAAACTCAGGATGGCCTTTTTAAGATAAGAAACGTTTTCAAAGTGAAGGTCTATTTTTGGGCAAACTATTTCTTTAAAATAGCTGACTAACTTCCCAGAAAGATGCCAAGGGACAGCCAGGCTGTCAGGGTGCTGTTGCTGCCTCGCCAAAAGACTTGTACTTTATGGCATTCCAATGAACCAGATGAAGCTGGAGAGAGACAGAGTTCAAGCTAAAAGATCGGGATAATGAAGATTGTGTGAACAAATATAATACACAGCACAGGCTACACAGAGCAGACAGAAAGCCCGTGGTCCTGCCCCCTCACCTCAGAAGCGAGGTTTTCCCCACCAACCGTATGCTCAGAGCCGCTGCAACCCTTGCATCCCCAATGGAAATGAAACTGTTTAAGTCTGTACATATTTTCCAGAGGACCTCCCCGGATCACTGCCAAAAAGGAAAGAGCAGTTTAAGGGGTTATCTACGCTGAGAGTGTTTTTGCATTTAACCACCCCAAAAAAACGGGGCAGAAATGAAGACGTATACAAGGACATAAGCTTGAATGTTTCAGAATGCTCTCTCGTGCACGAAACTGCAAGAGATGTGAGACGGCAAGCGCAACAGTCAAACACATCTTCAGGTTTACATACAGAAAAAAACAATGGAAAAGCAGCACAAAGGAATGCAAAAAACATGTTGTGTGTGAACGCCCCTTTACTTGGCGTAGATATCGCCTTTTAGCAATACTTGCTCAAAATGCAAAAGAAACGCTTGAACTGAAATAGGTGCCCGGTGTTTTTTAACCCAAGCATGCGTCTAACCACTATAGTTCAAGTTCACTGAGTAAAGAGCACAAAGTAAAAAAATAAATTAAAAATCTGTTATACCACTGAACCATGAGTCTGTCTCCAACCTCTCCTTTCTTGCTTATTGCCCAGACCTCTTTCTCACGGACACGGATGATTCATGCAGGAAACTTTGAAAGCTCTTATACAATTTCAAAATCTCAAAAGCTTCCCATCTTTAAAGGGACCTGATAGATAAAATTCACAACCACCTACCAACCAAAGTTTTTCCAATCAAAGAACAGTGACTAATTTTTCTGCTTTTCTTTGTTGTTTCATTCATTTTTAGCAGCATACTCCTAACGCTGCTGTCACTTTAACACATCTAATATACGCCAGATGATTTCTTTTCTTCTACAGCTTTGATGTTCCCAAACATAACAGAGTGTGCTTGTGCGAACTCCTGTTTTTGACATAACCTCGAGAGCAAGCTTGCAAGTGCAATAAGATAAAGTGCGCTTTCAGTTTAGTGCCGAACACGCCTCAGCGCATGCGTGGCGCCCGAAAGTAAACTGATATGGCTTTCTTAAAACTGGGTCATGCAAATAATAAACTTTCATGCGAACGAGGACACGCCAATGTCAGAGCGAGGGTGACCGCCACTGATTTTGATAATCAAAACTAAACAGATGTTTATTACTACGCGCGCTGGCGGGCATCAACCATCCGCATTAGCTCCTTAAAAGATACATGCATGAAAGCAGCATACATTTTTGCTTCTAATCAAAATGCCGCTTTTGCAACACGTGTGTAATAAATGATCTGAGATTAAACTTTTGGTTTGAGGTTGAAACAGACAAATGCCGGGATACATGAGACTAATATTAGATCTTACGTAATAGGTTTCCCTGTAAGAGGGCTCAGACCACAAGTTCTCTCTCTCTTTATTACTGCAGGATGAACAGAGTTACTTATTTTTGGATGCGAGCCATTTCATATAACAGCCATTGCATTCCAGACCTCAAGTAGGTAAGAGGAGAGCTAAAATGACAGGAGTCATTTGTTCACATTAAGCAGAATTTCTTTCACTCACGAGCTTAACGGGTGCGCTGTCGTTTTAGTTACTGCTTTTATATTATTGGGCTACGCAGGTTTTTATTCATATTTTGATCAGCTCTCTTTTCAGTTTAATTGGAAGTTTCCGTTTTGCCACTTTAGTTCAAATAAAACTCAAATATTCTTTTGAGGTTTTCAATCTAATATTTCCATTGATCACTGCTGAAAACGATTTTCACGCATGCAACAGTTTGACAGCTGGCTGTGCACAACATGAGCCCGTGCGGGTAGAAAAGCAGAAGTGCAAAACCTCAAATATGAAGAAACGGACTAAATGTTGCCGCTCAAAGCGGTGTTCTTCTCCTAAAGAAGTGGTAATGAAGTTATGCCACCAACACCAACCTGATCTTCATCCGAGGTACGATGAACCCCACCACCACAGAATGGCTTCGTTGTTTGATATGCTGACAGAGGTGCAGTTGTTGTAAACAGTGAGATGGGAGACAGTCTGGCATCGAATACAGCATCTGAAGGACTATATCAATAGGTGATTGGCGGTTCCCATCGGCAATGGGATAGTCTTTGTACCATTCTGTTGGAACCTAGAAAAGCAATATTAACCATCCAGACATTAATGAATGCTAATAACAGTGAACCTTTTTCAAGTTAACATAACTTACTGTACTGCAGCTTAGCGTGTTTAATGTGTGTGTGTGTGTTCAGAGCTTTAAAGGTAGCTTGACTTTGAAAGATTTTTGTTGTTGTTTGTGAAGACAAATTAAATGTCTAAAATGTAGGTTTACCACTTGAAATCATAATACCAATATAAGCAATTTTTAATTTATGGGGATTTATAACTTTATTTGTAAGTTTCTTCATAGTAGGGAAAAAGTGTGATGGTGACCCAACAGCTTGAAGATTAAACTGGAGAAGAATGTCAGTCTTGAAATCACATACCTCCTGGGTGATGTTTGCTTAAGGAGCAGCTATCCTTTAAAAGATAACTAGGCTAATCTCTCGCATTAACGCGGACTGGCCACCAAATATGCAACACTAAATCTAACGTCAGACGACTGGACATATTGTTATGAATGATTGGCTACGAGCACAAAAAACTGAAGGATGGCTGTACTAATTTTATACTACTCAAAATCTTGATAGTCTGATTTCTTCATTTGGAGTGAAGCTGCACTCTTCGTGATATCTGAAGGACATTTCCTTCCAGTCAAAATTCACCAGCTTATCTCTTCACACCAAAAAGCAGAAAATCTAAAATGATAGCCACGCTAGCTGACAACAGTTAAAGTATGTTTATTCTGAGTTTGTGGACACGAAACGTAGTACACGTTCTCACCGTCTCATAACAAACTGACGTGCGGTTGTAAAACCAGCTGCAGAACCACAGAGCTGTATATCTTCACAGCAAAGCCAGGCCAGCGGTCTGAGGCGGGAACCGTATGGCACTAAAGGTGACAACCTCGTGTCATAAGAAGAATGACATTCCTAATAGGAAATCTTTTTTTCTGAGAGATATATATATATATATATTAATGTAATAATAATAATAAATGTTACAAATTGACTGATCATTCAGTGACTTATCTGTGATTTGAAATGGTATTCTGTCTTGTATTTTCTCTCTTCAAATTCAAAATAAATTAAAATCTTTAAATTATAAGAAAGTCAAACAATAGGTAAATATTTACCAATGCAAAACTAGCAAGCTAAAATGATTAGTCGCGGCAATTTATATAAATCCATATAATACATATTTTTAACTTTTATTATATACTTGGGTTGCTGCAAAAAAATAAATAAATAAATAAATATCCCACATTCAGAAGCTGCCCAAAATGTATTTCTTCAAAGTTTCTACTCTGTAGTAGCGCGGTGACGTATCATTCTTGGTTTCTAGCGTTTTCAGAAATAAGTCATTTTTATTTATTAATTCGATTTATTTTATTTTAACGCATGCATTTTACCGTGAAGTTTAATACAGTCGCTGCGCGGTGCTGGGCAGTGGATAAAACCGATTAACGAAAAAGACATTCCGGTGTTTGACGCTCTCTCGTTAACGGATTCGGACGGCAATTGAATGACTGCAATTAACTTACCGTTGTCGTCCCCGTATCCCCAGTGATGGCCTGGCCGGTCATTGCTCCTCGGGTCAGTGTCAGTGTGTCGTAAGAGCGCAGAGAGTGTCTCGAGTGGAGCAGAGGGCAGCGTGCGGGTCTGGTCTAATGACAGCAGTAACAGGTGAGTAAAGAGCGCTGTGATTGACTGACAGACGAGAGCTGATCCGAGCAGGCCCCGCTCTCCTCTAAAGCCGATTGCGCTTCTCTCCGGACCTGTTAAATATTCAAATAGCTGCCTTACTTCTAAATGACTAGCGTACGGTTCAACTGTCGATCAACCAATCAATCAATTCATCTGAGATTCAAAACAGAAAAACACCGAAGCGAGCACTGCGCTGTGCCCTCACTTGGTGTTTCCCTAAACTCGTGTATTAACCCACACACCTATATAGACTTTAAGCACTTCACAAGACTTTTTCCTGACAAATACTGACTTTTTTGATCGCCTCTTTTTTACTGCCAGGAACGAATAGACATTATGTGAAAAGTTTATTCAGAATAGACATTATTAAAATTAAGCCTATTTAATTTAAATAATTGTAATAATTAAAATGTAAATAATTTGAATAATATAACTAAAGTGTGTATTATTATTAATACACTAATAATAATAATAATAATAATAATAATAATAATAATAAATGTGTTGTTTCTAAAAAGTTTTTGGGTACATGAGGTCTACGTAAATCAAAAGCAGACAATCACCTCACAAATTACTCTACTGTGAATCACAACACGCCAGCACTGTACAGGAAAAATCCATATGATCCATAGATACATGATCATTATGTGGTTCAGGAGTGAACGCTACCCATACTAATGTCTGATCACTGTCTACTTGAGAAGCTCTTTAAAAATTAAGTGCTCTGACACTAACCTGCAGAGCAAATCATCCTGCATCTGGGTATATTTAGGATGTTTTACTAAAAGGTCTTAAAATGTATAACTGCAAGTAGCCACCTGGATATTTGTTTCACACTCAAATGACAGATTTTAAAGAGAGAGAGGCGAGACACATGTTAAAAACAGCTGTAATAGCCAGACGGCAGCAAAACATTAAACGCCAGCAAAAAGTGCGCTACTATGATGAGACATCTACACTTTGGTCTCAACAGTATGCTTGCGCCGCTTCAAAACAACGACTTGAACGTGATGCAAGAAAAAATAATGTAGTTTGAGTCAGAGCTGCTGTCTGGGAGGCTTACTCTCAGCTCTATAACTGTAATTTCCTAAATTAATAACACACCAAAATAGCTAGGCAGCTTTCTTTAGTTTTTAGAAAAGTCTACTCTACATGCCACGTCGGAGATGGCCTGGTACGGTGGCAGAACGGCCCAAAGAAAGAAATCAAGCGTTAATGATATATGATGTTGGTGTATTTGTTTGATGCATTGGCACTTATTAGTTGCTTTTTATGCTTAATGCATTTACTGGGGACTAGTGTGACACCGAGAGAATAAACAAATAATCTGACAAATCAATGTTACTGTTTTGATTAATATAATCTCAGAAATATTGCTGGTCTTGATTCCAGCATTTGAAGTGGCTTTTTGTTTCAAGGCTGCTGAAAAGCGTAAAGTGTTCAGGTAGAAAGCTGCCAGATAAAGTGAAGTTATTTGATTTGAGTGACTTAAAGTACAAGAAAAGCTATCCAGGTGAGACTTCGTAAACTGACCTACATATTTCACAGATGACTGCCAAAGCCAGCCATTCATCCACATTCGCCAACGTTTAGAAAAAATAAATAAATAAAGTTGATTTGCAAACCCACTGATACCTTTGTAAACAATTCAAACTCATATTCTGTGGAAAAGGGAGAAGACAAGTCCCAGAGAAGCCGTTCAAGCGTGAAAATGTCTCCCCTCTCGGCCAAACGGAGGAATGACAAGTCTGTTCTGAATCGAATCTTTCGCGAACTGTCGATCAGCAAATGAGAGAAACAGCGGCGTGCCGGCAGGATCGAGCCGTCACAGACAGACAGAGATTTGGAGGACCATGACAGACCATAAAACGAGCAAAGAGCAGAAGTACACTGATCTGGCAGCCTGTGTACACCTTCGGTCAGGCTTTAAGACTAAGGAGAGCAATGCGGTCTTCCCGCACGGCGATTCTCCTCCAGCGTTGGGTTCTGAGCTTTCCAATCGTATCAGCGCTGACATGCAAGCAGAGGCCCGTCGGTCACAAAGAGCTTTAATCGTTCTCGATTGATCGTGCTGTATTCAATACGCTGCATTTCATATCTAGCCGATTAACAGCCGCGCCATGGTCGAGAAAGCACGGGATGCGTCGGTCTGCTTGAACTGCTCGTCTGTTCCTCGATTAAGTATCGCTGTCCTTAAACGCGGGTCATTGATTGGCCGCTGGCATGCTTGTATCAGGTTGTGGGGAGATCATGGACAGGAAGCGCTTGAAAATGCCTACGTGTGTCTCATCAACGCTACCGCAACCAGGCACTGAGATCCTCAAAACCTTGTGCTGCCAGTGGTATTCATTTCTCAGCATCTCAAAGCATCAGGCCGAGACATCGGTTCATAAGCAGGTCATTGTGTTGATGACAGGCTTGCCTATTCTGGTTCTAGTGGAATCGGAGCATTTACTATAGTTGATGGCCACAAAGTGTCAGGAGAGGATGTTGAAAACAAGTGCAAAGTCACTGGCCTGCTAATCACTTTTTTAAATAACAATCTTAAGGAGATTTCTGGTTATGTTGTGATGATGTATGGATAATCAGAAATGCATGGTATTGAAAATGCTTCTGATTCTGGTCATGTTTCGATCTTGTTCTGGCAGCTTTTTTCACCAGCTGCAGTATGGAAAGCTGTACAGAGAGTCGTGTGTGTGTGTGTGTGTGTGTGTGTGTGTGTGTGAACTAAATGACACATGCTGAATGACGCGAGCTTGTTTTACAGAACAGGGCTCAGGCTTCTACTGAACTGCTGCAGGAGCTCACAGCTAGTTTGTCTGGAAACTTCTGCAGAAGAGGTCAGTTATAATATTGTATTGTAGTTGTACTTGTGGTACATACAGGGCTATACAAACAGTCACAGATTTGGACGATTCAAAACCAAGATATGCTAAGAATAGGACATATCTGGTTTAAAATATAATTTTTATGGATTAACATTAAAAATGTAATTTGAAAGGTCATTCACAAATATACGCTTAATTAGTTTAATACTTTCTTTATTCAGCAAGGATGCATTATAATAATTAAGCTGGGCAACGCTGATAACAGTTTTCAAATAATTATATTAATAAGAAATTCAACTTTGCCATCACAGGAATAAATTCATGTAAAGTTTTAAAGGTATACTGAAATCTAAAGGCAGCTGTGTGTGATATAAGTGCAAAAGCCTTTACATCTAAAGGGATTTAAGATCTACACAAATTCAGGCAAATGTGTCAGTCTCTTCATGCTTTTATCTCTTTTTTTTTTTTTTTTTTTTTTTTTGTGTGTGCTTATTCAGAGTCCTGATGCTTTTTGGACAACGCACTCATGAGTTTTTTCACAGATTTAGTCTGGTAATTGCCGTCCAGCTTCCAGAAAGGTATTGCCTCAAATACAACGCATTGCCTTAATTATTTACGTGGATTTAAAATGCATTTCCAAAACGGACATGTTACGTGAAAAGACTCATGTTAGTATTTTCATTGGTTGCATTGCTGGTTCTTCATATCAATGCATGTCTTATATGTTTATTTGACAGCACATGTTTGAGGCTGGGCAGTGTGTTATGGGAGGCTGGTGTGTGCGTCCTTGTATGTCGTTTTAAATACATGGACTCATCGGGTTACATGAGGCTGGTTGTGAAAGAGCACACGGGTAACAGTTACTATTTCACTCAAGCAAAGAATTTTTCTTTATTAGCAGTGGACAGTTCATTTGTAATCCAATAACTTTGCTAAGCAATGTGGTTTTAACACTTATGTAAATACATCTGTGTCTGGAAAATGTCTTTTCTACAGTGGTCGACCTCATCCAGATAATGCGTAAGAAGACCTGAGATTCAGACTCAGCCTTTCACCTGAGCTCCAAACACCACATAAAGTCGCATTTACCTGGACAGCATGGAGAAGAAGGTCTGATCGGGATTATAAGTCCTTACTTGCATGTATTCTGTGTTCACGTTTAAATCAATGCAGTTTAAAAATGTTGCATGCATTTTGGTATATTTTAGGATCACAGTCATACGCCATGGATAATTGTTATTACAAATACTTGGAAAAGTGGTATAGTGAGGTAATTTGGACATTTCTCATGCGCTTTCTAATTACGGTAGACCCTAAATGTGCTAAGTTACTTATGAGACCTTCTCATCAGGTATCTTCTCTGATCCAGCACAACTCTCTAGTTACCGAAGAATTATAAGGAAAAGGAAGCTTTCAGACAACTCATCAGAGAAGGTCATTTAATGCAATTTTCTCTTTCAATTGTTTTTTTTTTTTTTTTGTGGGTTTTCAATTTCTGTATTTTCTCAGGAATCCTACGAATGAGAAACGGAGGCACCCGAGGACGAAGAGAACTTTGAGTGGAGGCCATCAAGAATGTGAACACGGCCCTGAACCCCACTCAAGGTAGAACACCTGAAGTAAGCTGTGAGTTGATAAATACTTTTCCTTGCGCATGGACGGATTTGACTCCTCTTCCCACTGTAATGCAGGTCCCTGTGTCTGACGGAGGACATTTAATACCACCGAGCAGGTGAAAATATTACGCCGCAGGTTAGTAATAACACGCAGAACTACTCCTACAAGCCACTTTGAAACCGCTCCCGATAAAAATTCCTGCGGCTTCGCTCGGTACATCAATTTTATAGATTGTCGTTGATTTTAATGTCTCATTGCAGAGCCAGTCCTGGGTGATGGTACAAGGAGTGCGGGACTTGTTCGAACGAGGGGAACGGAAGTACCCGGCGAAATCATCCCAGACATGATTGCCGATTCGGATAAATCTATCAAGTTACAAAACGGTAGGCATTCAGTACCTGAGCATTACATACTCAGACATGGCCGGCTGCTGAATCTGCTGCTTTCGCTGACTTCGCTGAGGTGTTTTCGTAAAATAGCGCCTGTTTGGCACTCCTAATTTCAGCCACAGAGACAAAGCCATGAAAGACGCAGCAGCTGTGTCCAAACACGCTGAAGCACTTTACAATCGTTGGAAAGGTATTTACATAATCAACATGCTGTGCTCTTCTGGCAGTTTATCTCTTTATTACATTAATCATCTGTTTGCTCCAAAGCCTCCGAGAGCATCTCTGAACAGGATATCAAACTTTTCTGTGAGTGCATTGTACACACGCCCCATAGATCAGAATAGTTTCTGGTTTTTGTGCTTTACCGACATCCCAACACTCTCGTAATCCCAAGCATATACTCTGGCCTCATTTCATCAGTTTATATTGTCTGCTGTACCAGAACCTCCAGAGAAATCTCACCTTGGGGGGATTTCAACAGCTGGCTTTCCACAAATTACTGTAAAGCCTACGCTTAGTGGTGTTTGTGTCCCGCAGGTAAAAACGCAGCTTCTCAGAGTGGCAGCGCCTCGTGGTCTCTGGGCAGATCTAATACAGTGCATGGACATTTTCACAAAGATGAAATCAGTACGCCTTCTGGCGGCCCTCCGTCCGCCCGTGGATTTATCCAGCTTATAAATGTTATGGCTGCTGTACTGGATCGTTTGGGAAAGAATTGCTAACATGCTTCATTGTTGTGTATCCACTCTTGGGTGTCAGCTGTGTGTGTTTTAAGCAGTTTTTTCCCTGGCCTCCATAGCGCCCTGTATGGACAGCACAGACAGCGAGATGGTTCTGTACCTCATGCTCCATTCTCACAATCGCCTATCAGCAACACTCCCATACCCAGGCCAGAAGAGACCTCCAAAATATTAATAATTAAGAATTATTTTGGAATAGTAACAATACTACAATATTGTCATATCTAGTGTAGCTTTACAACAGACTTCTTTCAGACAATACTGACATCAAACCCTTAAACGGAGAAGTATATGAACTCTGTCAGCCATGATATGATGGA